>NC_092591.1:13720000-13910000 GCF_047663525.1 Anas platyrhynchos
GTGGATTATAGCTAAATCTCTTTGGAGTAATGTGCGTAATTCACTCACAGCAATGGAGAACAATCTTTTTATTTTTTTAGTTTATTGTTCTTTTTCTCAGGATAAACTCCAGCTTCACAGTTTAAACTTGATTTATTTTTATTTGTGAGAATGAATTCATTATTCCTCTCACTGAAAACATTTCAGGCTGTTAGCATCTTCCTACCTGTTTCCACATTTGATCTGCATGGATATAAAACTAAGTGTAAAACAATGTCATTTTGTCAATGCATGGCTTTAAGTTCATTTAACTAGCTAATTTATCCTGAAATGGATAAATGTCTTCCAATTCAAAACAAACAGAACTAAAAACCTTTAATTTGGAAATAATGAATGTATTTTGTTTGCTTCTGTGTTTAGGACTAATATTAAAACCTACTTTTTTTTTTTTTTTTTTTTTTAAGCTTAGTTCCTTGTGTCCCAAATTAATGAAACCGACAACTGATAATAAAGCATGGAAATTTATGAGAAAAAGACTAGAAGTGTTCAGAGAAAATTTGATGGATTTACAATTCACTGGAAAATATTCCTATCAAAACAGAAATGTTTTGTTACATGGGATTTATATTTCTAGGATTTCTTTTGCAAATGTAGGGAAAATTTCTAACAATTTTGAAATGGCTGTTTTTAACATTATTTTAAACGTTTCAGTTTTTCATGGAAAATGACTTTCCAATTAGAAATAATTTGTCATATTATAATCATAACAGAATAACAAGTGCTCTAATATAACAAAGACTCAAACATTCAAATCAAAACAAATCCATCTAATTTTCTGAAACAAGACATCTGAATGACCCAAAGTTCCCCTCTGTGCTCTACCATCTTTTTCTTTTTTTGTGAAATCACTCCTGCTGGCAAGCAAAATTTAAAATTCCTGAAAAGCTTTTATACTGCAGATATTCTAGTCTCCACACATTTCCAATATGGATAGTACATTAGTTTCTTACTAGATTCATTACAGCTAATGGATTGCTGACAGGAAGGTCCAGCCAAGTATCTAGTATTATGCTCTACAAAATTCATTTTGATATATTGAGCAACAATTTAGCAGTTTAAATAAAATGATATCTAGAACCAAGTTGAGTTTTGTTTGTCTTATTGTTTTTATTACAAATGCTGTAACTGTGAGAAAAGTGAAATAAAAGTGTGATCTCTCATTGCATTGTGAGAGCTCAAATGAACAATCCAAACAAATTTTGCAGGTAGAATCATGGTTGCAGGTTAAAAGGGGGTTCTCTATTCCTACTGAAAATTATCCAGGGTAATTACTACAAACTAACTAAAAATATAAATGCAACAGCAATATTCAACTTAAATATTAGAACACTTGTTAGACTAGTATATATTCTGTTATATTGTATTGTGTGTCTGTGGCAATCTTTTGGTAGTGGGGACACTGCAGAGGTGGCCTTTCTGACAGGAGGTAGGGAAGACAAGGTGATGTTTTAATGTTTGTCTTTTGTTTCTCAGTACCCAAATATTTTTTAATTGACAATTAATTAAATTACTTTTCTGCAAGTTGAATCTGTTTTACCTGTGACAGTAAATGGTAAGCAATCTCCCTGCTTTTATCTTAACCTCAGAATTTTCTTATCCTATTCCCCCCCGTCCTTCTAAGCAGTGGGATTGAGTGAGCAGCTGGGTGGGAACTGGGCTGTTTGCCAAGGACAAACCACCAGGTACATACAATCCAACTGAAAAAAGCCACATGTAGCAAGTGCACAGACAAATGGAGCCAAGATTCCAACAGTAGTACCTTCCTGTTTTCAGAGTGTGAAATCATTTTAACACAGGGAAAGTAGTGGCCAACTTTTTTTTTTCTACTTTTTTTTTTTTTTTTTTTTTTTTTCTCCTCTTAAGGCTGCATACAAAATCCTAATTTTCTATCATCAAAAGAAAATAACTGAAAAATCTAAAATAGCACATATAAGTGGCAACATTTCAGACAGGAGTGTTCAGAAGAACTTTTGTCTTTGGACCTGAAACTGCCATTTAGGTATTCTAATACGACTTCAGTGCCTTCGGTGTCTAATTTGGGCCTCTCAGTTTATGCAGTCCTTTTTGACCCATAGTTATATGGGTTTCATAAAAAAAAAAGCAACACACATTTTAAATTTTCTTTCAATGAAGCTGACAATTCAGAAGTTATTTAAACTCAGCAGTACTGGGAATAGTTATGACCCTTAGTATCTGTTGTATCAGGCCTGCCAGTAAGTCAGAACATATCTTTCAAATCTTTTTGTGTTAAACACCAAGGGCTGGAGAATGCATAAGATCCTTAAATAAATTATTACATTGGTTAATTATCAACTCCTTACTCTTTCTGGCCACAGATCTGAGGACTATATTTGCTCTCTTAGCTTACTGATCATACGTTTTGCCAGATCTTATGAATCCCTGGCAATTTTCAGATCTTTAAGAAAGATACTTTTCAAAATGCATTTCTCCTGCACTGAGAAATTGTGACTCACAGTCTTGGTTGCTAGGTATGTAATACTGCCATTACAAATGTTAAAATAAATCTTACTCAAGTCCAGTCTACTGTAATACCCAGGTTGTTCTTCAGATATGTCTTTCTCATTTTTAACCATACTGATATATTTTGTTTGTAAATTCGAACAAGGATAATTTTATGTTGTTTTTCTGCATTGCTGTTCACAGATTGTGAGTTGAATCAGGCTATAAGGAAGCCACTAGGAAACAAAAACAGAAACAAAACATAACATTTAAATTAGTTTTTCATTAATTTCCTTTTTAAAAAGTACCACATAGAAAGGTTTTAATGAATTCACTACCTGTAGTATTTTTAAATCTTAATGAAATGTAAGATCTTACAGAAATCTTTGTCAATGAAATCATAAACTTGATCAAAAAAATCTGTTTATTTGATGACATTTATCTCCATTAAGCGATTCTGATCGACAGTGTATATATTATCATTATTTTAATTTTTCATTGAGTTCATGCCATATCACCATGACTTAATTGCTCTGTATCCAGTTACCCACCCTACAGTTTACTAAATCCAATACATTTATCCTTCCTAAACAGTGATGCAACAGTTTTCTCACACAGAATCACACACACAGAATCTCTAGGTTGGAAGAGACCTCAAGATCATCGAGTCCAACCTCTAACCTAACACTAACAGTACCCACTAAACCATATCTCTAAGCTCTACATCTAAACGTCTTTTGAAGACTTCCAGGGATGGTGACTCCACCACCTCCCTGGGCAGTCCGTTCCAGTGCCTAACAACCCTTTCAGTAAAGAAATTCTTCCTAACATCTAACCTAAAACTCCCCTGGCGTAACTTTAGCCCATTCCCCCTCGTCCTGTCACCAGGCACATGGGAGAACAGGCCAACCCCCACCTCGCTACAGCCTCCTTTAATGAACTTATACAGAGCAATAAGGTCACCCCTGAGCCTCCTCTTCTCTAGGCTGAACAGGCCCAGCTCCTTCAGCCGCTCCTCATAGGACTTGCTCTCCAGGCCCCTCACCAGCTTCGTCGCCCTTCTTTGGACCCGCTCAAGCACCTCGATGTCCTTCTTGTAGCGAGGGGACCAAAACTGAACACAGTACTCGAGGTGCGGCCTCACCAGAGCTGAGTACAGGGGGACGATCACCTCCCTAGCCCTGCTGGTCACAGTGTTTCTGATACAAGCCAGGATGCCATTGGCCTTCTTGGCCACCTGAGCACACTGCTGGCTCATATTCAGCCGACTGTCCACCATCACTCCCAGGTCCTTCTCTGCCTGGCAGCTCTCCAACCATTCCTCTCCCAGCCTGTAGTTCTGCTTGGGGTTATTGCGCCCCAGGTGCAGGACCCGGCACTTGGCCTTGTTGAACTTCATACAGTTGACCTCAGGCCATCGGTGCAGCCTATCCAGATCCTCCTGCAGAGCCTTCCTACCCTTGAGCAGATCGACACACGCACCTAGCTTGGTGTCATCTGCAAACTTACTGAGGGTGCACTCAATGCCGTCATCCAGATCATTGATGAAGATGTTAAAGAGGACCGGCCCCAGCACCAAGCCCTGGGGGACGCCACTAGTGACTGGCCTCCAACTGGACTTGGCTCCATTTACCACAACTCTTTGGGCCCGGCTATCCAGCCAGTTTCTAGCCCAACGAAGCGTGCGCCAGTCCAAGCCAAGAGCAGCCAGTTTCTTGAGGAGAATGCTGTGGGAGACGGTGTCAAAAGCCTTGCTGAAGTCAAGGTAGACCACATCCACAGCCTTTCCCTCGTCCACCCAGCGCGTCACTTTGTCGTAGAAGGAGATCAGGTTCGTCAAGCAGGACCTGCCTTCCATAAACCCATGCTGGCTGGGCCTGATCGCCTGCTTGCCCTTCAAGTGCCGCATGATGACTCCCAAGAGGATCTGCTCCATGAGCTTGCCTGGTACTGAGGTCAAACTGACCGGCCTGTAGTTCCCCGGGTCTGTCCTCCGGCCCTTCTTGTAGATGGGCGTCACGTTTGCTAGCCGCCAGTCAGCTGGGACCTCCCCCGATAGCCAGGACTGCT
Source organism: Anas platyrhynchos (assembly GCF_047663525.1). Taxonomy (NCBI): domain Eukaryota; kingdom Metazoa; phylum Chordata; class Aves; order Anseriformes; family Anatidae; genus Anas; species Anas platyrhynchos. Next base: position 13,724,570 of record NC_092591.1, read on the forward strand.
GATAAATGATGGATAGGGGCTTGGCCAGCTCCTCTGCCAGTTCTCTCAGTACCCTCGGGTGGATCCCGTCCGGCCCCATCGATTTGTGCGCATCCAAGTGCCATAGCAGGTCACCAACCACTTCTTCGTGGATGGTGAGGGCCACATCCTGCTCCCCGTCCCCTTCCACCAGTTCTGGGTACTGGGTATCCAGAGAGCAACCGGTTTTGCCGCTAAAGACTGAGGCAAAGAAGGCATTAAGCACCTCCGCCTTTTCCTCATCTCTTGTAACTAAGTTTCCCCCTGCATCCAGTAAAGGATGGAGATTCTCCCTAGTCCTCCTTTTTGTGTTGATGTATTTATAAAAGCGTTTTTTGTTATCTTTAACAGCAGTAGCCAGATTGAGCTCCAGATGAGCTTTGGCCTTCCTAATCTTGTCCCTGTTCTCCAGTCAGATTTTTTCACTCTTCTAAGATTTATCCTCTAGTCTGACATTCCTCTGGATATTTTTGCAATTTTTCATGCCTGAAGTATGTCATCATAATTAACTCAAGCTATTTTTTCTTAAAAATGTTATTTTTTTCTTTTCCTCTCAGTAGTACAGGAACAAAACTTGTTTCATTATTTTTATAAATGTCCTCCTCCTTTCTAACAACAAATGCAAAGTATACACTGGAGAATTCTTCCTTCCAACAGCTTTACTGACATTTATATTGTCCCTATTTTGTTAACTTGGCCCAGAACCTACCCCCAGGACAAACTTGTTGGGAGTGGAGAGAAGTTCAAAGTCTGGTGATAGAATTAAATGGACTGCAGCCATTCATTCACTGCTCTTAGTAAAGAGTATATATCACAGGTTATATGATGGACTGAGGCCTCTCAGCCCAGCTGTGCAGTATCCTCCTTCCTCTCTTTCACCCTCATGTTGCAACTGTCCTCGGACTGGTCCATCACCAAGAATCACTTTATAATCTGAGCAACAGTAACAGCAAGGCTGAATTGTCTTTCTGTTCAGGGTTGAATTCCCTGATCTCAAGAACCACCAAATGTCTGAAACTGGCACACAGTTCAGAAAACTCTTATTTTTTATTTCTTAATTGATCTGACACTTAACAGCATTTGTTTCAAAGGTTAAAATCTGCTCCTGTAACTAATCTTATCTTCTCTAAAGCCCGTTTTCTTTAGCGAATATCTGGTCTGGCCTCTGGCTGACTTTCTGTCTTCACAAATTTCTCTAAAATTCCCTATCCTCCCACCTTTCATTTCAGCAAGGTTCCCTAGGAAGACTCCTACAAATCTATCACTGAGAATGGCAACTGAGGAGAGCAGCCATTTCCCACTCCTCCAGAAGCAAACTGTTCTGCCACATCCTCTTAAGTATATTCTCCTCCCAAGGCAAGCACAGAACTCCCATCAACAGTAATGCACACTCAGAGGTGAATATTCCCATTTGTGAGGGACTGTAATTGAATCACCATTAGCTTCAGCTCCTGGCGTTGTTTAGAATGAGTCGAGTCCCATTGCTTCTTGTTGCTAGAATGCAATAAGCAAGAGTTAAACTATTTAAAGACAGTTTTGTTCTTCTGTCAGACACCTGCTGAATGTTTGTTTAAAACATAGTAACTCCAAAGAAGCATTAGAAACTGGCAAAGACAAAGGTCTGAATTAACTTTAATGACAGAGTGGCCACTAATGCCACAATTACTCCAAGATTCCCTTTTCAGGTAATGGAAGAGCTATATTACTAATCCAAATTTATCACTAATAGGTGAATGTACATTTTCCCAGTGTTTCAGTGGAAAAAGCTGTAAGGAAGCAGGATTGTCACTTCACTTCCAACTTTTTCACAGATAGCAGTGGCACAAGAATGCTTCACGGAGTAAGTGGTTGCTGCTTGATTTTTTTTTTTTTTTTTTTCCTCTCCAGAAAATAGAACCTTCATACAAAACTTTAGACTTACACACACACAGACACATACACACACACACACACACACACAAAAAGTACTTTTATGAAAGCTATCCATCAAATGTCAAGGATAATAATCAATTTTTTGTCACAATGAACTGATAAAAGCTTTCAGTAATAATGTCATGGGGAAAAAAATTTGTGTTGGAACTCGTAATGCTCAGCCCTGATATCAAACGAATTCATAAAAGCTCAATACCACTGTAGCCCTTGGAGGCATGACAAAACACAATTTCTCATCCACAGGATATGGAATAATTTCTTCTTTTTATTTTTTTATTTTTCACAGAGATAGATGCAAAAGGAAAAAATCTGAATTTCAAAAAAAAAATATATATATTGCACAATCCTGCTTATGCAGGTGAACATTAGCGATCATTTTGGTTGCCGATATCACAAACCGTTATGGTGATTTCTCTCACATCATGCAAATGGCTGCATAATGTCTACTCCTCTTGGAATGTAAAATCAAATCAGCATTCTAATGCTACAAGCCCGTGATGAGCTTGGAAATAAATATGCAGAAGCACATAAAAAAAAAAAAAAAAATCAAGGCAATCAAGGAGAGCCAGCGTCCTAGCTCGGACTATAAATCTTTGTCTGTTTCAATCGTAGAGCTGGCCGAATCAGTGTAAAATTCGAGCGGGGATGTCATCAATTTCTGTTAACCTCTCTATTCTTCTTTGTGTTGGCGGTGCAGTGATGGATTGGTTTTGTCACTTGTGCTCAGTTCACAGTATGTTAACATGGAAGGGTGCAGTCAGGTTATGAAGAAGGGTTATTACTGTCCCAGCTCTGACCTGGACTTACTATCTTTTCTAGTATCACAAAACCTTACTGTCTTTGGGATTTAGAAGTAGCATCCTTGGATCTGTCTGACACTAAACATAGCTGTCACATTTTTTTTCTGCCAGTTGCTTTGCTATAGTCCTTTCCAATCACTTTACTCTTAGGCCTATTAATTCTTACAGTATTTTAATTAATAAATTAATGTAGGGGATTAACCCATCCAGTTATTAATCCAACTACAAGTGCAGGAAGAAAAGTAACAAATTACTGGATTACAGTGAGAGGAATCTATGATTTGCAAACATAAAATGATTTATAGTTTTACACTCTCCAAATAATAAAGCATTGCCAATAAAGCACAGAGGTAAAAACATAAACTTACTGGCATGTAGTGAATACATAAATGTTTTAAGGAGTGGACTAACTATTTTTCTTTCATGTTGTTTTTGATGGTATGTTCAGAAAGGGTGTTTAAATGTTGCCACCTAATTTCTGTGGTGTATTTAATAAGTTAAGGTGTTTCTCAGTTCTTATTTTCTGTTTTTCTATGTTGTGTTAAAGTACTTGCTGTGATTTGTACTTCATAGCAGTAAGACACCCAGTCCTACTTCAAAAACTCACATGCTCAACTTTAAGCAACTTAAAACTCTATTAATGTCAATGGAACTGCTCAAGTGCTCAAGTTAAGCATGTTTCTAAATGGAAAAGTGTAATAAATCCTAATCCAGAGCCCAATGAAATCTTTAGGAGTCTTTATATTGACTTCAGTGGGCATTGTACCAGGCTAATAGAGCTCAACACCTTGCAGAACCGAGCCCTTAAACAGTTGGCTTGTTTCACCACATAAGTGGTTGTTGCAGTGGTGGGTGAAGTGATCCCTATGTGTAGTATTTAATATAGTGTGTTTCAGCTTGTTAAGTTAGTAAAGTGCTTTGGGATCACTTGAGATGAAAGGTGCAGTACAAATGCTAGTTATTATTACACCACCAGAAGTACCATCTTTTTCACCAGTAAAAAAATCCCATTAAAATAAATGCTTTATGGTGAAAGAAATCAAAAATTAATCTATATATAATATATATAGAGAGATTTATTTATTTTTGTAAAGACAAGCCAAGTGGAACAGAACTCCAACAATAGGTAGCCCAAGTTCTGCAAAAGCCAAACAATTGAGGGTCAGTGGCATATGTAAGTGATGCTTTTCCTCTTGACAAATTGGACCCAGGATATAGGAGTAAATCTGGTCACAAATGTCTGCCACTTCTCAGAGCTGTGTTGGCTGCTCAAAAGCAATTAAGTGAAGTGGGTGCTCAAGTCCTATTGAATGTCCCAATTAAAAATTAGTAGGACATGTGCTCTTAAGGGTTTTTGGAGATTTTATACAACACAGCACAGAAGAAGTCACATGGAGGACACCTCAGTTTCCACATTCTTTTTATACCAGATATTTCATATTTTCATATGAAAATAAATAAATAAATAAATCCCGAATTACACGTAGTAGAGATCCAAGAAAGAAGCAATTGTTATGCCATAGCTTGTATTGCTGTTCACCAATGAGTTCAAGAATGTAGAAGGAACTTGGCAGACAGAAAGCTAGGCAATGTGACCAAATACAAACTAATTGAAGTCACATGCAATTTTTTCCATTAAAATCATATTCCTATCACCTGGTATTTTTAAGATGTTTTGGGAAACCAAACTGCTGTATATCAGCAATTAGGCCAGAGATAAGTTTGGCAACATAAAATTTCTCTACATAGCCAGTTTAGTTATTATTAGTAGTAGTATTAACTCCACATTTGTTTATTTTTCCTTGTCATGAATTTAAACAGAATGATATATTCAGTGCCAACTACAGAGGCTCCAATCAAGGTAGTCAAGAAAGGACCCCAAAGAAGCCATATTGACCTTGCTGATAAATTCCACTCCTGGAAGAGCTGCATGTAGCATTGAATCCAAGAGAAACTCTACATTGCTCATGCTGCCCCTGTCCCCTGAATTCTCACTCCAAAAGTGAGAGTTTGTAGACTTCCACCACTTCGCACGTACCCTCATGCATGAACGGTCCTCCTTTTACACAACAAATGCATCTGCCATGAAAAGGCCTTTGTAATAGTCTCCAGGGATACGAAACCCATTAAATTAGTTGTTGTATTGCACATATATATATATTTTTTTTTTATAAGGGTCCCCTTTTCTTGCTATCTTTGCCTTAAAGGCTCATGTTCTCAATTACACAATGACATACAAATTAAATGCAATTTCAAATGTAAACCTGTACAAGTGTCAGTTATCACGTTCCTCTGTTAGTCCCATGAGGCTGCCCACAGCAGTGCTAGAAAGTACACTGCTGTGCAGACATTACTGTACTTAGACCAAGAAACTCCTATTGAAGGAATAAAAACTAATGATTCTTATTCATTATTGATAGTGCTGAGTCCAGTGAACTCAGACATGAGATTGGGCCTTATTTAGTAGATGTTGTGTCAACATAAAAAATGACCAGGGCTGCATGTCTCCGCAGAATTTTAACGTAAGATGAACAATTTTAGTCATCTAAAGTGACCTACAAAGCAAAGAAACTCCTCTCCTGTGTTGTTCTTCAGTGGGTAGAACCTACAGGAGGGGCTTAGGTTACCTAAACTCCATGCAACTTTAATTATTGTAATGTGCACTTTGTGTAATCAGTACAGATTAACCTAGATCAAGTAGAATGATGTTCTAAGCACCTTGTTAATAAAATAACATAATTTCATCCACTCATTAAAAGAGATTGCAAATTGATTAGGAGCCTGATAAAAATAATATCATTTTAAAATAACGTTGAAATTTAATTTATTTTTTGAAAAGATTTCTCTAGTTTTCTTATGTTTTCTTAGGTTTTATTTCATTTCTAACATTGTTTGCAAGGAAGTATTTAGGTAAAATTCTTGACAGGTTGAAAAGTTGTTTTGCATAATCCAAGCCAATGGAGGTTTATTATTTTCTAAGGTTCAGTCCTGAGCAAACTACATAAGATCCAGATGTTTGTCTGAATATTTTGTGAGCATATCACGAAGTGGACTATGGGACTTTGGTCCTTGGGTCTACATTCAGCTCAAATAAGAACTAATTTCAAATGAGAACTAATTAGCAAATCATCACTGTGCAATCGTCATTAACAGTTCTTTAAAACAACCTTTACTGAAAGCAGAAAGAAAATGCATACAGACCGATTAACATAGACACAAACACACAAATTCAAAGACAGAGAAAATGTCTAATGAGAGGAAGAAAAATTGTTTCCTAGTAACACAGAGTAACTTTAAAATATAGTTTAATAAATGTTAAATTCTACCCACACCCCTCAGCTTCCCTTTTCTGTTTAAAAATGTGTTGACCTTGAGCCCATTCTGTAATCAAGGTGTTTGATAAGCCAAATCCATCTGTGGTGTAAGGAAAAGGCTTTTTTTTTTTTTTAGAATGTTAAACTGGCAACATACAGAGTGCAGTTATTGCTTTAGAGAAATGTCATAGATGTCCTCTAACCTTTTTTTTTTTTTTTTTTTTTTTTAGGAATGCATTTCTTGGATGATTTTTTTCAAGGACTCAGGTCAGGAAGAATCTACCCCAAGGGTAGTTGGAGGGAAGAAAAAATAACAAGGCATGGTGGCACCTGGGGACCACAACATTGTTCACATCCTCTGTAATCATCAGTGCACTGCTCAGCTGCTTTGGTAATTTACATAATACCATCCTGACACGTTCACTTCAGTTATCCATCACCATTGGGATGGTGTTTCTGTTTTCTTGCTTTATTTTCTCTCTCCCTATCTCACTTTCTCCGTGCCTTTCTTTCTCTTATTGTGTCTCATGTTTATCTGGCCAAGCAAAAAAGATTGATTTTGCAATGTTTCTGCCCTCCTTGTTCAACAAATATGAATTTGGCAAATGATGAGACACCGAGTGCAGCTAATAAGCAAAAAAGTACATAGAGAGATTTTATTCTCCACATTTTAATGAATAGTATTTTGGGGGGAGCTGAGGAGGAGAAGAGCAATAATTTAATGGATGCAGAGATGGAGGAGAGAGTCAGTTTAATAAAGCTAAATTCTAAAGATAAATTGTACTTTTTTTCACATGTAATCATGGCTAAATTTGCAAGATAAGACTGGACACTAAGCTTAAGAAAAACTTAAAGCTTTTTCTTTTTGTGTTACATTTCCTCAAAAATGAACAAAAGAAAGGTAATATTTCATATCTTCTAAATATATTGTTTATTGTCAAATGTCAGATGAATTGGCTATCAGAAGACATAATTAATTCCTGCAATTCTACCTACAGAGACTAGACAACAGGCTTGTTCTCCCCAATTTTATACCTCTATACCCTTTTGACTTTAATGGAGTTGTTCTCAATATACACCACTGTAACTGCTTTCAGGTACAGACCTGAAAGACCTATGGCAAGGGTGATATCATAGGAAAGACCTATGGCAAGGGTGATATCATAGGAAAACCTAAAGGAATAGGAAAGGACCCTTGAAGTGTAATCCTGGATGACCTATTTTTTTTCTTGCTTTTTCTGGCCTATCAGGGTGAATTTCTCATAGCCATAGCCACTGATTCCTGGGCAGTGAAAGCCCCAGGCACCCTGGCTACCAGGACTTCCCATTCCTGGAAGCTGAGACAACTTCCAGTCTAGTGACATGATACTCAGGTTAGGAAAGAACAACAGGGCATACTGTGCACTTGAATGGGTTTCCTGAAATTTTCCTGAATTTCCTCAAGTTAGGTGGGAAGAACCTGAGCATTAGCCTCGTACAAAAGATTTGGGTTCAATATCTATTATGAGAAAATACTGGTAAAGGTAAGTCAGTTGCATATTTGCTGAAGAGATGGGGACATAGAGAAAGGTCTAACAAACTTAGATGGATCTCCATAGTTTTTAGTTCTTCAGAGTTGCAAAGTGCTAGTTTATTTAACCATGGTTTGTCCTTAATTTGCTTAGAGACAGCACTCAGCAAAGGTGATCCTTTATAAGGTCAGGGTCTTTGGCAGCTAAAGACTTTGTATAAACTCATGCATGTCTGCATCAAATTAATGGTACAAATACTGTTTCTAAAATTCATTATGCATTATTAAAAAATAAGGTTAATGAGCAAAGCCTTCCCCTTCAGAAAGCTTTCCCTCTCTCTCTCTCAAAAAAAAAAAAAAAAAAAAAAAGTATTTATTATAGAACATAGTCCCATTTATTTCAGACTATAGGTGCATTTTATATCAAGATCTCTACTAAAGGCTCCTTATACTCTTTGATTCTTCTTTCATAATAAAAAGTTTATTCTGATAAAGAAATACAGGACTTATTGAAAACTCCTTAGAGATGTTTCAATTAAATCCTTTCTTCTTATATATCAACTTTGTGTGGCAGAAACAAATTCAAGGCCCTGTCCTGCAAACACTGATACAATGAGATAACTCAAGAGAGCACTTGAATGATCTCAAGTATAGGCTCCACTAGACAAATTTATCCTTGGCAAAATCAATTTATTCTATGTGTATTAACACTGCTTTATGCTAGGGATTTTTTCTCCTCTCTCTCTTTCTCTCTCTCCTTTTCTCTCTCTCTCCTGTTTTCCCACTTGGAGGGGAAGAAGGACTTCTTTTTGACACAAAAAGCATGTCATCCAACCACCTTGTTTAGGAAAGCCAACATTTGCCTATGTAGAGCAAATACATAGTACCACAGGTAAGCTGGGAAAATGCAAGAATTTAGGAAGAATCTTTTGGACCAGCTGTGGAGATCAGTGATCACATTGATCTCTGGGAAACTTGAGATTTTATAGCAGCTGGCCAAAATACTTTGAGATAACTACAAACAGCATGATCCTTTAACCTTTATAATATAAATATCCTGTTGTTATCTGATGTGTTATGGCATTTCCTTGACAGACAAGACAAGGATGGTATAATAAGATATGATTAATGATCCTAGATTTGGCATTCTGATATGTTCATAAATGCACTAAAGTTACAGGACTGTAGTTGAACCTTTAGCAAACTAAAGTTATTCACCTCCTTTTATTCATGTTACTACTTAGTCTTGCATGTGAGACTCAGACTTTATCAAAACTAAAAGTCTTTCAGTCTGCTAAGGTAATCATCTTTAACAGGTTTTGTATAAGTGATGATAAATATGAAAAAAAAAAAGAAAAAATATATTAAAAAAGCTATGAAACTGGAGGCTGACACTCTTATTTTGGATTCCCTGACACTGAGCTTGAGCTTACTGTTTCAAGTACAGTAGACATTAATGTTGCTGTCAGAGTTGCTTCTGGAATAGCTTCTATAAGGCTCAGTTCGGACAGCAATTTATGTTGATTTTGAGAGTGCAGCCAGCACAGTTAAAGGAGACCTCCTGAGATCTGGGGCCCGAAATCTCCAGCCACTTGACATTAGTGAACAATATCAACTCTGTTTCCATTTTCCACAAGAAACAAACAAACAAACAAACAAACAAACAAAAAAACTACACTTTTTTTACCTCCCCCCCCCCCCCTTTTTTTTTTAAAGCTAAGAGAGAGGTATGTTAGCAACTGATACCAATGTGACCTCTGTTTGACTGACAGAAGGTTCATCATTGCGTACTATTCCTGTCATCATAGTAATGTATGGAGTCTCAGCTGCCCAGTGATTGCAAAGTGAAAATTCCTATCCCTGACCTAAAAGTGGTAACCTTTGTGTGCATTGCATGAAATGCAGCTTCACTGGTGAGCTATGCAGTTGTTGACAAGGTGTGGAAAATGAATATGAAAGAAGATGAACGTTTTCCAACCTCACTGTTCAACAATGGATTCTGAATGTCCATTTAGCAAAAATCTACACAGATATAATAAAGGAGATAAAAAGGTCCTTTCTTCCAGACGATGGTCTTCAAGGAATACATTGCTGGTGGTAATCTTTTTTTGTGTCTGAATACCAAAGGTTTTAGATGTCTTCTGTGTCTTGCAAATTATTAAATGACAGCTAAAATTATATGAAAATGTCTTTATTTTCTAGACGATTTCACATTCTCAATAAATTACTTACTCTTTTAACATTCATGGTCTAATTGTGTATAGAATATATTATTTTTTTAATAAATTTACAAAGCCTGGGAAAATCCACATGGAATTTGTATCCATAGAGGAGTTATCATCAAACAACTAATATTGTGCTTTTTTCAGCTCAAAGTTGGAATGGTTCCTACATATTATCACTTGATTAAAGCATACAGATAGTGAATTCCCAAAGAAAATCAGAAATCATATGAGCTATTGGTACTGTTTCATTCTGTGTTCACAAGGCTACAGGTGATGAAGCCAAAGAGCTACAGTTTTACTGAGACTAGATACCCATATATTAAAAACAAGAAGCAAGCTAACAAACAAACAGTCAGCTCAATTCCGGCTATATATAGTGTTATAAAGATACTTTATTTGGCCTGGATTTTATGATACAAATTGAATTAAGCCACACATACATACAGTCCATTTTTGGTTTTTAGGTGGGAATCCTTCTAACTTTCTATTGTGATAAAGAAAACCATTAGATCTTGTCAGGGTGAAGAGAAGGGAAATCACTTTTATTGAAATAAGAACAAAATGATAGTGTCAGACACTGAATCCAAGAGATAAAATATTACATCTAATAAACATGTTACATATGGGATTAGACATGGGCCCCTGGAATTACAGAACAACAGAAGTTATAGGAAAACAGTAGTATTAGTATTGAAAAATAATGACTAGAGCTCCTATCATGGTTAAGAAAGCAATATCTGCATTTTTATTAAAGGAGCATAAACAGGAGGAAAAACCTTTATATCCTTGAATATTAGAGTTTTTGGTTTAGGCCTAAATCTGCAAGTCTTTCTCCTGCCTGTTGTTTCATTAATCTAAGTAGAATTATTTCTGTGACTGGATCACTTGGTGAGATCATGATCTTAACTGATAATATACAGTCTTCAAAGGAAAAAAAAAAAAAATAATAATAATAATCCAGCTCTTCTGGATAGTCAACATTTCTACCTTTGAAAATATCTCTCCCTCACTGTCCATTCAGAGGCAGGTAACCAGTTTATTGCCTGGGACTAAAAGCATGTTACAAATGTACACAGGCTTCACCACAACTTGATGTGGCCAGCATTGCTTAATTAAGCAAATAATCAAGCATTCATGCCTGCTTCTCCCTCTTACATCTCTCCTTATCACTTTGTAATTTTCGTATCCCTGCCAACATGGGGTGAAACTACAGCATCTAAACATCCGCCCCCAGCATTGTAGTGGTTCTTTGTGTAATCATTGTAAAAATTTGGAAGCATGCATGGAGGATACCTTGAAATGTTACTTGAAATGTAGCTTTCTTTGAGTTCAACAGAGACCTTCCACCAGTAGAAGACCACCCGTCCTGTTTTTTTTTTGTTTTTTTTTTTTTTTGAACAAGTTGCTGGTGTAATTCCAGCAGCTCTTACTTTAGGTTGGAATGATGAATTTGTGGATGCTGAAATGGAGGGAGGTAGGTGTCTGGTTCTTAGTTCCACTCATTTTCTGATGACCTTAAGGAAAACATGTTATACCCAAGAGATGGGAAACAAAACCAAAAAATCTAAAGCAACAATAACAACAACAAAACATCAGCAGCAACAGCAACAACAACAAAACCAACAACAAAACAAAACAATCAAAAATGTCTGTGTTGTCCAGACAGCCCTTCAGTGTGTGACTCTGAGCCTGACATTCTTGTGACTCACCTACCCATCCATCCCATGTTGCCAGGCCCTAAGCCTTTACGGGAAGGACTCAGTCAAACATGTCGGATCAGCACCAAGAAGATGGTGTCAGAGGACAGCATGACAGGATATGTGGCAGTTGCCTCAGGCAGAGTAAGACGAGCCACCCATATTCCAAGCTGCCCGTGTACATAGCTGGGGAAAGGCAGACTAGCTTTTTCTCCCACTGCTATCAGCACTCCCACAAAGCCAGTGGTAGCCTAAACACGATCTGCTGTGCAAACTACATGCAAGGTGAATTTGGACTCAAACATTGCTTTGCATCTATGCTTAAAATATAAAAAAAGTAATATCCACACCTCAGTTCTCTACAAAACAATGATAGCAATCCTTTATTTCTCCCACCTGTTGCCTGTAATTATCTATTTAACATTCAGAACTTTTGTCTCTTCCCACATTTTCCAGAGCCTAGCACAATTTGAACCTGATCATATTCAGGATCTCTGGACACTGCTCTAATGCAAATAATTCTAATGATAAGAGTAATGCCCAAAGGGTGTTACAAACCTATCCTAATATCCAAACCTGATTGTAATTTTATTTAGATTTTATATTACTGACTAAGAGCATTTATCTTCTTGCCATGTGCGGACATGTAGTTAGTGCACATTGGTTATAGGTTTCCAAGATAATGTAATGCAAACAAATCATATATCGTCAGAGAATGAGTCAGGCCCACATTTCAACTTGATTTGATTTACCACCACTTGTGTTGCAAGACTATTACTCTGTTGAAATAATGAAAGAAAGGGAATAAGAACTTTTAAGGACAGTGTGTGAAAGTACCAGTTATATAAGCATTTTTGAAATGCAGGAGGAATAAAAAAGATGGTTAGAAGACTTAGAGATCACTGGAAATTAAACATGTGATGCCTCCTCTGAAAAAGGGCTACATTTGACTTGAAGCCAGAGTGGACTCCCCTGATAAATCTGGTCTGAGTTATTTCTCCAGATTGATTCAGAACTGGTGGACACAAGTGGAATTCCACTCATGCTGGATTTGCATTAATCTTTACCAAAACACAGTACAGAATATTGGGAAAAAACTCTAAATTCAGATCTGAACTGGTGTTTCTCAGCAGTCACCACTGAGGACTAAACTGAACACAATGTTCCAAATCCTCCTAACTAGTGGAAGGACTGATACTCTCATCTGCCTGAGGTGGTCAGACTTTGATCCAGGCTGTAACACTAATGAAGTATGGAAGTTTAACAACTTTCCATACAAAGGCATTTTGTGAGCACAAATTAGAAAATAGTGTATTAGGTGGTTTTCCAGAATGCATAATAAATACCTATTTTCTTAACTCACTGCTTAGCAAAAATTCTGCCTTCACCCCACCAGCCCCAGCCATGCCAGCACCCTCCCCATGTGCTGGTTTTGTGTTTTGCTGACTGAACCTGGAACTGAAAGCTGTGTCTACTGGCACTCTATTTTGCTGGGTGTTTTTGCTGTGGATACACTCTGAACTGCTGGAATACCTGCTGCTCTTGAGCACAGATAACAAGGTAATGTAAGAAAAGATTTCAAAGGAGACACACAGACATGTTGTCTCATACGTTTTCTGCTCCTCATTATTTAAAGTCTGAGAGAGAGATGTGGGGAAAAAAAAGCTCTTCACATGTCCCATGGGGCTGCAAAGACATCAGCTCGTGAATATTTCACAAGTGTATCTCTGTCCTGTAACACTGTTGTACAGTTACCTGCAGTTCAAAGGTAAGCACAACAAGGGATGGTGTATACTTCATTATTGAGCCAAATGTAAGAGCTTAATTTTTGAATTTATGTTATCTGGTGTTTTTTCTTTTCGGTGATTAATAGCTCAGTGACAATGAGATACAGTTTAAACTTAAATATAAAATCAATCTATTATCTCAGTATGCTTCATCTTCTCCACATCTGGTGAATCTGTAACCTGTTGGCTATGGTGAAAAGTGGAAGACTGTTTGTTTTAAACTGCCTCTAAATGGCAAAAGGCAAGGCTCCTTACTCTATTTCTATTTCATAATTACAGTTTCAGCATATCTGAATTGATTATGATTGCTATGTCTTTAGCTATTGAAACAAGTCTCAAATATGCAGCCCTGTTGCAAACTGTCTAACAGTTATATATTTGGAAAAAAAAAAAAAAAAGTAATGGGTCCAAGACTGTTCATAATATGTTTGCTGTAGTGATTGTGACTGTGCAATCTCCAAATTTTGGGAAGCCTTGCTTATTTCTGGTGACAAGAGTGTATTTTCCATCTCGATTCCCTTCTCTTTTCCTTCTGGCCCCTTGCACATCCCATAAGGATTTGCTTTCCTCCCTTCATCTGACTCTGATTTCATCAAACTAGTTCTGAAGGTGAAAAATTCAGAAGTAGGTCTTTGTATACTTCACCTCACGAAAAAGAAAGGAAAGCAGGAGGAACCATACACAGGAAAAGTGCAATAATGAGCAAAATGTAAAATCCAAATCGCTTTTACCCATCTTGACTATCAAACAAAACAAAACAGCATCAGCATGCACTGGAGTGCTTTGTAAGATACATGTCATTAAAGAGCCTTGTGTTTTCAGTTAGCTGATTCTGTAATAAAAATTGTTGGTACTGGCAGCATTGCATCATTGTTCTTAGCAAGAAAAAGCAATTTGGCCTATTGTTTCCAGAAACAGTTTTCTCTTATAAAAACAATATAGTTGTTTAACCTAAATATAAACACATATGATGTCAATAATTTTATATACATTACAGACTGTTACATGGTCTTTAACAACTGACAGTGCTAACAGATAAATTCTACATGGCTGGTTTTGCTCATTTATTACCAAAAGTAAAAGGCACCATGTCTGCTGTTGGCTCTCTTTGCTCTCTGCAGCACTGCTCAGTGCTCCCTACACACACACAGTTCTGGCCTTTGGGAGGTGGAAATTTCTCTCCATAGGACTATATGTGCTGTTGGTGAGACTTCTTCCTTCCAACCTGACTACTGCAGCCCAGCAGTTTCTGGGGGTATATGATGACTGTATTCAGCATTAGAATGGACTAGAAGCCAAAAAAAAGGAACTCATAGGCTCATTTGTCCCAGTCAAGCTGCTCTATTGTCCTGTCTGTAAAACAGCAGTATTGATTTTTGTCACAAGGAAGACTTGAGAATGAGTTAGTTAACATGAAAGCTGTAAAGATCACCAAGTTAGTTGTCAGCTGGAGGTCAATATCTGTCAATATCTTCCAGTTCAGTAGACTGTTTGGGCTGACTTTTATTTTATTTTATTTTATTTTATTTTATTTTATTTTATTTTATTTATTTTATTTTATTTTATTTATTTTATTTTATTTTATTTTATTTCTTTTCTTTTATTATTTTATTTTATTTCTTTTATTTCTTTTCTTTTCTTTTCTTTTCTTTTCTTTTCTTTTCTTTTCTTTTCTTTTCTTTTCTTTTCTTTTCTTTTCTTTTCTTTTCTTTTCTATTTTTATTATTTTATTTTATTTTATTTTATTTTATTTTATTTTATTTTATTTTATTTTATTTTATTTTATTTTATTTTATTTTATTTATTTTAATATATGTAGATTACTCATAATCAAGCACCTCAGATTTCCTTCTCATGAAGCAGCAGGATGGTAAATAGTACTGAAGACCTTGTATGATACTCACAGCATTAGGCCAAAAGTGACTGAATGAGTTGTGGGGAATCTTCCTCCCTGGCATTCCTGACTCCTGCCTGCCCTTCACACTGCCACATGGTCACCATGGGACACACAGATGATGGCAATGTCTGGGGACATTGAGAGGTGACAAATGATTTAGCAGGCTGCATGAAATAAACTTTGGAAAACAGAGTAGCCCAGAAGAGAAAAGCATACTCCTGAGTGTACAGTAGATTTATTCATTCAATTGCCTGTGAGTGAGCAGAAATTCAGGAACACTTGCAGAAGGGAGCTGTACCCTGGGATGGAAAGTGGTATTAGGGT
The DNA here is from genome assembly GCF_047663525.1 of Anas platyrhynchos. NCBI lineage: Eukaryota > Metazoa > Chordata > Aves > Anseriformes > Anatidae > Anas > Anas platyrhynchos. Next base: position 13,740,074 of record NC_092591.1, read on the forward strand.
TGACAAATCAACTCTTGCACAAGTGCTGTGGCTCTTAGAATCTCAGGGTTCTTTAAAATCTGGATTGACCACAATAAAATTCAGCATAGTCCCATACTTTGCCCTGATGATGTACCAAAGTGTGTTGTTTCTGAGCATGGATGTAGTTGCAACTCACATCTGGTTGGTTCATTGCTTGCTAGCCACTCCAGGACACACAGAACGCCCATACCATTTAGCAGGTTGACTCTGGATGACAGGGCAGTGACAAAAGGTACATTTTTTATGGTACCTCCACATTTTAGGAAGAAAATGAAGGTCCTGAGATGAAAGTAGATCTGGCCACACCTGCACAACTGCTGGAGTCATGTCATTAGTGAGGCCACAGATGATTAGCCAAGGTTGAATCAAAACACTCACAATATTTTGGACTGCTTTAGTACAAATTTGGAGGCTGTTCATTGTAATACAATGAATAGAATACAGTGGGACCCTGAAGAATATTACTTATAGAGGTGAATGAGTGCTCAGGTGCTTAGACCTCCAAGAACAAAAGCATGCTGTTCTAGCAGAAGTGATAAGATCCAGTATTAAACCACTCTAAAGTACACTTATAAGTATCAGTCACACAATCTGATACCCTCCTCCTACCTCCCAGCTAACTTCTCCTTAGCAAATCATAAAATGCTGGAAAGGCATAAAACCATACAAAACTTCATCTCAGTTTCTCTGTTATAAAGACAATCAGATTTTCCTTTTGATTTCTAATTAGATTACTAAGGTAGATTTCTACTTAGATTACTAAGTAGAAATAAGCAATTAAATGAAGAATTCCCACATTGTAACTAAAACAGTCTTACTACATCCTGACTTAAATCACATGAATGTGTTTAGGGTGTGAGAGAAGTGCCTTACAACTTCTTTAAAAAATATCATTTACATATGACATAACATCAAGGCATGCTAGAAGTTAACATGACATTAATTCTATGGAAAGAGATAGGAGTTGACTGTTTAATAGTTTCTGTTTAATGCTAGGCCACACAGACAAATGCTTCTGTGAATTATCTAGAGAGCTGTTACAGAAGGAAAGATATTAATTGGTATGATGCAAAGCGGGAGGGACATGTAAGAAAGGGAAAATGAAAGGGGAGTACAGAAAACCACAGTTATAACTATCTAGTTGATCTGAACATTATTTTGGACTACTCATCATTGCAAAATCTTGCTTCATCTTTGAAACATGTTTGGGAGCACTATTGATTTTTTGTGAAAAGGATCATTAGTCTTTTATTATAAACTCTTGATTTATACTACTCTTGGTTCATTGGTTCCTGGGGGAGAATGTTGAATTGATTGGTTGAGCTCTAGCTTTTGGGTGGTTTTATTTTCTTTCCTTTTTTTTTTTTTTTCCTTTTCCCTGTCTTGTTTGTGATCAATGAAGGGATTTTGAAAGCTTCTGTTCAAAAGTGTCTCAATGTTATCTAGCTTTTATTTGTACCATTTAAAGAAAAAATGTTTCTATCTACAGTCAATACTTTATTTAAGAAGTTGAGTGTCTATCTTCCAAACATACTTATGATTGGCCAGATCCTAACCATTGCAAGGGAGTAACTCCATGTTTAAAACAATGTAAATGTATCCCAATTACCTAATTGCAGAAAGGATTCGACACAGTGTCAGCAATTTAGGTCAGAGCAGAGCCTCAGTGTCATGCAATTTATCTTCCATCTTTAGAGAACTGTTAAAAAGTAATAATAATAATTAAAAAAAAAACAAAACACCACCACCACCAACAACAACAAAAAACATGGATATTTTATCCAAAGCAATTTTGAATATGATAGAAATGCTAAAGAGCTTACTTTTGCTGGTAGCACATTTTTCACCCCCAACATAATTTTTCCCTTTGTGATTGTTAAAAACTGTTCTAAGCGGGGAGAAAAGTCCATGCCCCATTTAAGAGTCTTACTACCCTGTACTTTATAAACATGAATAAATTTATATCACTGCTTAAAAAAGGCAGTGGATGGCCAAAAGTATGACATGTCAGCAGGCTTAGTAACTGAGTTGTGTTCCATTCAGGGATCACAGAGATCAGTAGCTACAAATACACGACAGCAGAAAACTGTCAGAAGTTCAGCTCTTGAATTGCTTCAGAGTAAAGATGATGAGTGCTAGTGTAGTAAAATGCCTTGCAATAAGCACCAGACCACTGGTCCTTATGATTGCAGGACTATAGTGTATAAGCTATTCCAGGAGTTTAGTTCCTCTTTTAGTTCCCATTTTTAATCCAAACAGACTAGGGAAAGGAGGGGGAAGAAATGTGTCTCACCAAAAATACCATAAACAAATCATGCAGAATAATGATGTAGGCTCTTCTCAGATGTATCACCCTGCTTCCTTTGATTCTGATAGTCCCATTAGTAATGTTGCCATTGCTGCGTGATTTATTTAGGGGCATTGTATTTGCAATTCAGCTGTGTGGCATGCAGCTTGCTGTGATCTATACTAAGCGATACGGTTGAGTACATCTGAATAGTGTAACCCTATGGAATCTGGAGGGAATGTGTTGTGACTTACATATCTTCTGAAGAATAATTATTAAAACCTGATTTAATTTTTACCTGATGTTTCACCTATTCAAATGAGACATTAAAAAAGAGGGGGATTTGCAGCTGCTGGCTTCTTAGAAAAGATCAACAGTTTCTTTAATTAATATGGAAGATAACAATTTAAAATAATGAAACACCTATAATATATTTGAAGAAAGCAGCTTGTTGCTATAATTAGAACTAGAATCAAATTGTTCTGATGGCAAACACCATTTATTGAACTTCAAGAGTGGAGCAGCTTCTGCAAGTAAACAACACAAGTGCGAAAATATCAGAAACAAGTAGATGACATGGAAGAATGAGGCTGATGGGAAAATCCTACAGCTGAACTTCCTGAGGCTCCTCCTCTAAAAGAATAACACACTCTGAGAGTGCCCATGTTCATGGCAGAGTATTTGGAGCTATGACTAAGTCCTGACAATAGTCACAGATTTCATGCGGTGACATGTGAACAAAGGACTTCTCAGGAGATTGTATTATGTTCTTTCCACAGCAGTACCGGTACACAAGGTGAAAATTCATCTCCAGTTCCTCTGTGTCATTTGCTTATTGTTTCAGTCTGCCCTGGAGAGCTATGACAACTGGCCTGCCCTCCCAGCTAATGTTTCTCCCAACAATTTTTCTTATGTGCCTTTGCAAACACCAGCTGTTTACATGAAAGCCTCATGTGACAATCTTCATGTTGGTGCAAATTTGGCTTTCTGCTTCTGGTGGATTAGAGCTGTTGATTGGTGATTTCTCAAATCTTGCTTTCAGTGATGAAGCCTGAAAATGTCTGCAGGACCTTGGGGCCTCAGTCTAGTTTGTTTTTCCCTGAGCTTTACTTTCTATGCTGTGTCACTGTGTAAAAGATTAAAAAGAGAGAAGCTTGACTCCTCCATTGTTCTGATCACAAACTCTGCATCTTTCGCCAATGAATCCACACTTCACTGGTTAAGAAACAGATGAACACAGAGGTGCAATAAAATTTGGTCTGTGCCCCCTGACTGAGCTATGTTACCAGTTGAGGAATTACTGCACTAAAATGAACTGTTAAACAATTGCTGGGGAGCAAAACACACAAAAGAAAACAAAATATGTTGATATTGTTTCATTGGTTTGGTTTGGTTTCTGCTAATTAAGAACAAATATCCTTGTCTGAGACTGATAATGGAGCTCTGAGTGTTTAGAGGTCACAGAATCACAGAATTTCTAGGTTGGAAGAGACCTCTAGATCATCAAGTCCAAACTCTGACCTAACACTAACAAGTCCTCCACTAAACCATATCACTAAGCTCTACATCTAAACATCTTTTAAAGACCTCCAGGGATGGTGACTCCACCACTTCCCGGGGCAGCCCATTCCAATGCCTAACAACCCTTTCGGTAAAGAAGTTCTTCCTAACATCCAACCTAAAACTCCCCTGGCACAACTTAAGCCCATTCCCCCTTGTCCTGTCACCAGCCTTTAGAGGCTGTAGCAACCCCCACCTGTAGAGAGCAATAAGGTCAGCCCTGAGCCTCCTCTTCTCCAGGCTGAATAAGCCCAGCTCCCTCAGCTGCTCCTCATAAGACTCCAGACCCCTCACCAGCTTGGTCACCCTTCTCTGGACTCGCTCGAGCACCTCCATGTCCTTCTTGTAGTGAGGGGACCAAAACTGAACACAGTACTCGAGGTGCGGCCTCACCAGAGCTGAGTACAGGGGGACAATCACTTCCCTAGCCCTGCTGGCCACACTGCTTCTTGTACAAGCCAGGATGCCATTGGCCTTCTTGGCCACCTGAGCACACTGCTGGCTCATATTCAGCCAAATACCAACCATTACTCCCAGGTCCTTCTCTGCCTGGCAGCTTTCCAACCACGCATCTCCCAGCCTGTAGCTCTGCTTGGGGTTGTTGCGCCCCAGGTGCAGGACCCGGCACTTGGCCTTGTTGAACTTCATACAGTTGACCTCAGGCCATCAGTCCAGCCTATCCAGATCCTCCTGCAGAGCCTTCCTACCCTCAAGCAGATCGACACATGCACCTAACTTGGTGTCATCTGCGAACTTACTGAGGGTGCACTCAGTGCTTTCATCCAGATCATCGATGAAGATATTAAAGAGGACTGGCCCCAACACCGAGCCCTGGGGAACGCCACTAGTGACCGGCCTCCAACTGGATTTGACTCTATTCACCACAACTCTGGGCCCGGCTATCCAGCCAGTTTCTAACCCAATGAAGCATATGCCAGTCTGAGCCAAGAGCAGCCAGTTTCTCGAGGAGAACGCTGTGGGAAACGGTGTCAAAAGCCTTGCTGAAGTCAAGGTAGACCACATCCACAGCCTTTCCCTCATCCACCCAGCGCGTCACTTTGTCATAGAAGGAGATCAGGTTCGTCAAGCAGTACCTGCCTTTCATAAACCCATGCTGACTGGGCCTGATCACCTGGTGGCCCTGCAAGTGCCGCGTGATGACTCTCAAGATAATCTGCTCCATGAACTTCCCTGGCACTGAGGTCAAACTGACAGGCCTATAGTTCCCCGGGTCTGCCCTCTGGCCCTTCTTGTAGATGGGCATCACGTTTGCTAGCTGCCAGTCAACTGGGACCTCCCCCGATAGCCAGGACTGTTGATAAATGGTGTTAAGTGGCTTGGCCAGCTCCTCTGCCAGTTCTCTCAGTACCCTCGAGTGGATCCCATCTGGCCCCATCGACTTGCGCACATCCAAGTGCCGTAGCAGGTCACCAACCATTTCCTCGTGGATAGTGAGAGAGAGTCACATTCTGCTCCCCATCCCCTTCCAGCAGCTCAGGGTACTGGTATCCAGAGAACAACCAGTATTGTCGCTAAAGACTGAGGCAAAGAAGGCATTAAACACCACCGCCTTTTCCTCATCTTTTGTAACTAGGTTACCCCCTGCATCCAGTAAAGGATGGAGATTCTCCTTAGTCCTCTGTTTTGCGTTGATGTATTTGTAAAAAGAATTTTTGTTGTCTTTAACGGCAGTAGCCAGATTGAGTTCCAGTTGAGTTTTGGCCTTTCTAATTTTGTCCCTGCACAGCCTCGCAACATCCTTATAGTCCTCCTCAGTGGCCCGCCCTTTTTTCCAAAGATTAGAAACCCTCTTTTTTCTCCTAAGCTCAAGCTGCAACTCTCTGTTGAGCCAGGCCGGTCTTCCATGCCGGCTCGTCTTTGGGCACGTGGGGACGGACTGCTCCTGTGCCATTAAGATATCCTTCTTGAAGAGCACCCAGCCTTCTTGGACTCCTCTGCCCTTCAGAACCGCCTCCCAAGGGACTCTACCAATCAGTGTCCTGAGCAGCTCAAAGTCAGCCCTCCAGAAGTCCAATACAATGGTTTTACTGGTCCCTTTCCTGGCCTCACCAAGAATAGAGAACTCCACCATTTCATGGTCACTCTGCCCAAGAAAGCTTTTGACCACCACATCTCCCACCAGTCCTTCTCTGTTTGTGAAGAGAAGGTCTAGCGGGGCACCACCCCAGTAGGCTCACTAACCAGCTGCGTCAGGAAGCTATCTTCCACGCTCTCCAGAAACCTCCTAGATTACTTTCTCTGGGCTGTTTTGTGTTTCCAGGATATGTCAGGGAAGCTGAAGTCCCCCACAAGAACAAGCGCCGATGATTTCGCAACTTCTGTCAGCTGCCTGTAGAACGCCTTATGCATCTCCTCATCCTGGTTCGGTGGTCTATAACAGACCCCAACTAGGCTGCTAGCCTTGTTTGCCTTCCCGCCAATCCTAACCCAAAGGGACTCAACCTTGTCATTCCCAGAGCATAACCACCTGTATTGCTACTGCAATGCAGGGCAACTTCTCCCACCTCTCATGATATGGGAGACAGTGCAAGTGAGGTGAAAGACCTCGGTCCCTTATCCTTGTCCTCCTCCTTCAAATAAACATGCACTGGTAGGGTAGGTCTAATCCTTGGTAGGGTTGGAATATGTAGAAAACCATGGAAAATATGCCTCTTTAACCACCCCTGAAAATATGCTTCAGTATATTGTACTGAAGGCTTGGCTGAAAGGAATTGCTTCATTGCAAATTTGCAGTAACAGAAGGATTTCATTTATTATTTTTTTCATGTGTTTTAAAAATAGTTTTTAGCATTATGTCTACTTTGGGCTAGAACATTGCAGCCAATAGAGAGTGTTCATTATTGGTAAGCATTTGCTTGTATTAACAACAGCATATGTGTACTAATACTATAGAAGATAAATACCTGCTTTGGTTTTAGCAGATTCGTTTTCTTAGGCATTTTCTTTTTTTAACCACACTTTCCACACGCATCTTAGGATCTTCAGCAGATTTTTGTATTGCTAAAAGGTTTAGAATATGTCATTTTTAATGAAATTTTTGCATATTTTTATACTTTCATTATAAATTAATTTTTACCTTGGGCACTTTGGTAACTGATATAGTGGGATCCTGTTCAGAAAGAAGCAGCAGCATTCCTAGAATTCCATCTTCTTGGGTGATACTGTCACTGAATCTGAAAGACACAAGTGAAAACTGAAAACCCAGCATCCATGAGAAAGAGCAAAGTTCTTAAACCATTGCACAGAGCAAGCATATTGGAAAACAAACCAAACAGGTAGAAACTTCATATTTGAAACATCTTTCCAGCTTTTTAGAGTGCAGAATTGTTGCATGATTATAACTGATGATATGATAAACTTGTCAGACTTCCCCTGTTTGTCTTTTGCACTAAACTATTTGTGATGTGAGGTGGTAACAGTAGCTGAATTCCTCCTACTCCAGCCAGATATTTACTTGCTAAATGGCCCTTGTCATCATGGTATCTGAATGCCTCTCACACACTAATGGATTGTATCCATAAGCTCTCCAGTGAGAGCAGAGGAATATTAGCCCCATTTCTACAAATGGGAAAAAAAAAAAAAAAAAAAAAAAGGTAGAAGTGATACTCTATTCTCTGAGTGTATCTCAAAGGAATAACAGAAACTTCTTGAATTAGACTTCACACCTAGACAGGAACTCAGAAGGGAGTGCTGTCATAACCATCCCTTTAAGGGACAAATAGCCCTCATTGTGCATAGGCTAGAAATGACTTTCCTGAGGTTATACTGGAAACCTGTGATTGAAGACAGAATAGAACCAATGTCCCTTGAGTATTGTATTCAGAGAGGTTATGTTGCCAACTCCTATGTAACAGTTATTTAGTTAATAACATGAAGTGGATTTTATTGTTTTTGTTTGTTTTGTTTTTGTTTTTGCTTTTTATTTTTTTTTCCTGATGTTTTTTATCGTTAAGTGCATTTTATGCTCCAGGTTCACTGTAGCTCAAGAAAGTCTAACATATATTTATAAATCCAGACAATATATAATGATCCTGGAGACAATATTGCTGTCCATGATGTATGAAGCAGAAAAAACAGAGTTTGATTTTCATAAGCTCTAATGACCCTCCTGGGCAGTTTGAAATGTACATTGTTTGAGATAATCAGACAAACTGATTCCATTATAAAAAGACGTATTGTTTTTATTTTATGTTTTCACAAGCATTTTGTCTAATTATTGCTGACATTTCCAACCATATTGTGAAGTTTTTCAGGGGGAAAAGATGAAGTTTATCTCCATTAAAACTGGAAGCAAACTGATGCTAACTGTTTTTATAAACTGAAAACACTAAAATAAAATGAAATGCATTAGAGCAATTAGGAAGAATTATAGCAAAGTCTGTCTCGCCTATATTTTCTTTGTGAAAAAAAAAAAAAAGATATAACAAAGATTATCTTTCTACAGTATGAGTCTGTTCTAAAAAAAACACCCAAAATGTTTTTCATTAAGCTGTTTAGCACAGGAAATCTGTTATTGTTTAACCCTTCCATACTCCAAGGTGATGAAACATGTTTAAATGCTGAGATATGAATGCAGACAAATGATATGCAATCACTTAGGATTCAATTATTCTTCATGTTCATAGTTATTTTTATAGAAATAGACATAAAATTCTTCTTGCACTAAAATACCGTACAGTATTCATCAGAACTGAAGGACAGTGCTTTGTTTAGTGGGAGTATCTTGAAAGGAGTATCCCTTTCTGAAGTGACAGATAATTCAGTCATTACTGGCTGACCAGCATGTTATTGGTTAATCCCACAGAGTTTGTAAATCACATTGAAAGCTTGATCACAATGCTATTATTGCAGGGAAGAACATTGTTAGTCATATGTATCACTTGGAATTCATTTTTAACTAAAAACAAACACGCGTTTTTTTTCCGTTATGGTAGGAAGTTGCAAGTCTAACACCTGGTTAAAAACAAGGGTGATTCCACATATTTGTCTGCATCCTGCCATATGAAATCATGAACCAAAATGGGGTCCTGCTCCAGGCATAGCTGCAGCAATAATCAAGTGGGGGTGTTAGTGGAGCAGTCCTACCCCACACCCAGAGAACCCTCATTTTTCCTCTGATGCCAGTAGGTGAGCTGCAACCCTTCCACTGTAACAGTCTCCACCAGTGTTGGGAAAAGTGTTGCAGTCACTAACTTCAAAGGGAGTTAGTTAGTTCTGATATTCTGTCTCCAGAAATAATAAGTACATTCTCATACAGTAACTGCAGGCTGACTACTTCTGAAGTTGTCATTGTCTATCAAGTTATGTCCTGGTTGTTTAGACAATCTGGTCCCCGATCCTCTTATGAGAGCAGATCTTCTTAGGAATGCATGCTTTGCTAGTAATATTTTACCCTAGGTTTTCTACTGCTTTTCTAGGAGCAAATTTACTAGAATTAGTATAAGTGCAATGCACTTATAACGCCTGCTAAGGCCTAATAAGGTCTGCCATTCTGACTGGAATAAAAAATATTTATCAGTTGGAACTAATCACTGTTCTTGATATTTGCTATTAGACTGCTTTTGCTGTTACATCTCCTTCAAAGAAAAGCCTGCTAATCTCATTTATCCAAAATATTTTTTTATGCCAATTGCAGCTATTGAAAGGGGACATAAACCGGGTGTCTCTAGAGCTTTGCCATATACCCATAAATCTTGTGAAACATCTACACATCTGGGTTGCACAGGACACACCAGACTGAGAGCTAACACAGCTAAAAGATGTTAATGCAGTCAGATTAAAAATATATATATATATTTCAATAAAAACCTAGATTTTGTTTGTTTGTTCTACATAAAAAACTGGCTGTGGTTTATTTTTTTATAAGGGAAAACTGAAACAAAATAATGTAATTTTAATTATGCTTATTAATCTTAGCATCTTCCAAAGGTATTTCAGCGACTTTTAACAACTGTATTTCCAGGTCTTGGACAGTCTGTCAGGTTCCTCTATGGGGGGTTGTAGATGACAACTCCTTTATAAGTCATGATAGATAATTTCTCACAACACATAACTTCGGTTGGGAGCACTTCAAGTTGAAGTGCAATAATTTCATTATGAGATATCTAAATTATTTCATTTAATAATTTCTGAATAGAAATAAAGAGAAATATATTCCAAAAAAAGGTTTGACATTTCAAATTTATTTTCTTGATTTGTTAAAACAAAACAAACAAACAAACAAACAAACAAAAAGAAGATGCAAGAACATTGCCTTGTTATTTGGAAGGGATGTTGAATTTTTTGATCATCTGAGTATTGAAAAACTGAAAATTGATCCTGATTACTGAGACTGTGACTGATTTTTTCCTCAATCCTAACAGAATTATATTAAAAAGAAACCCCAGAGTTGGGAAGGAAAAGTAGTAGAATGTAAAATTACAAAAGTAGAAGGTTAATATTTTGTTCCATGTTTTTGTTTTCTGCCTCAGGACACATACTGTGTCTGAAGCATAGTTTAAAAAAAAATAAATGTTTCTTTGAAGACAGCAGACAACACAATTTTAGTAAATATAATATTTATAGGACCTGGCAATTAATTTACAAAAATTTTACATTAAAAATGTATGCTGATGATTTTAGTCTTTAGGGACGACAATTGTCTCCTCAGTCATGTTTTCATACACTAAAGGCAATTATTGTTGCTTCTAGCTGTAATAAAAAAATAACTGAAACAGATAGAAGTGTCTTGGTAGAAATTGAGCTGAAACTCCCACTGTGGAAATAATCAGAAAATTAAAAGCTCTGCAATCTTGCAAATAACATTGCAACTTAATATTATTGGAACATAACATTATTATCTCTTTTTATAGGGAAAAAAAACATAAACATGTTTTCAAACAACATTGATGTTATGGTTTCATGTTATCAGCTAACAGAAAAGAAAAAAATGAGAAAAACAGTAACTTTTTGGAGTTGCATATCAAACAATCAACTAGAAATTTGAGAAAAATGATCAGCAGTAGCAGAATTATATTTCTTCCACTGTTAGGTCAGCATCTTCTCTACTAACCTCAGTCTCCATGACACCTATGAGACATGGCCCATCTGCTACCTGATGGGCTCTAAACTAAATGTTATTCATGTTTGGTTCACTTACTCTCGTATTAGCGACTATTAGCTTCACAACCTGAGCAGTACAGTTGAAAACCCAAAGTAAAGAAGGCACCAAATAATTTTTTTAGTCTTATTTTTCTTTAGTGTTTTGTCTTAATTTAATAAGTACTGTATATTTTTTTTCTGTTCTTTTTTTTTTCTCGTAATGATCATCTTGTATGGCTGTTGAGCAACTCTCTCAAATAACTCAGTCTCAAATAAAGAGAAATTAACATCACCAATACTTTTTTCTTACTTAAGTATAAATCTACTTTTGGGTCTATTTGTCCCACAAATAGACCTCTATAATACCTCACCAGCTATAGTGGACAGACTACTGATCTCCTGGCTGTGTGAAAGAAGGAAGTCACACAGCATCTGGATCGCCATTACTGCTGTATTTAGTAATTACTCAAAATACCAGAAGGAAGTTGCATCCCCTTTATGATGGTGACACACAATAAATTTGAGATTTGGGCCCAAAAGAAAAAATACGTAGGTTGTGACATTTGTTGGTGTAGCTACCTTACAAGTTAATGCAGAGTGAATATTTAATTATGTGCCACTCCAGAGATTATTGGTAAATGTCATGGGTCATTTGTTTCACCTGTGTCCCAATCTGGAGAACAGTTTTAAAACAAATCATAACTCTCCTTCCTGTCAAACATGTACAGAGTTTAGGAGCAGAATCATGTAAGAAAGTCTGGGAGGTGACAGGAACTGAACTGAAATTCCACCTGGACATTAAATCAAAGCCAGTCATTTTCCTTTTGTATTTCATTTATCTTGCACTAGAAATATCTCATGGTCCACACAGTTTTTTGTTTTGTTTTGTTTTTGTTTTTGTTTTGTTTTTTCCCCCAAAGGATAATCCAAAGGTATGAATGACCCTATATCTCCAAAGTATACTTTGAGTCCTCAGTGATTAAAAGGACCATGCCATATTTGGCTTTAACTTATTTAAACAAAATACCTGGAAGCATACAGATGCACTCCCACAAGAAGACATGCACACATAAATATGCACACATTTTATTATTATTTATTATTATTATTATTGAATTTTATTTTAATGAATCCTACTGAAAATAAACCATGACAGTGGTTAGATAAGAGTATGAAAGGAAGAATAAGCCAGGTGGAAAAAATGTTAAATTACATCACTTATAGCTACTTCAAGGGGCTTAGACCTTGTACATGTATTTTGGTAACAGCAGAGCAGAAGATGATGCCATGGTAGAGTCACAGTGTCTTAAGAAGTTACCTTCCATCATCTGGAAGTTACCTGTCTTCAGATGAAACAATAGCTGACTGCACACATGATTTTATTTCACATTTTATGCTGGCCAGGTTTGTTCTGCTGCTGGGAGGGAAAGGGTGTCCACGTGGTTGTTTTATCTAAGCTAACAGGGGTGTAACATCTAGTGCAAGAGTAGTAATTGCTAACTTGATTATTACTGATCATAAGCACATTTTCCAAGAATTAGATCAAAATACCTCTTACAGTAATGTTCACTGTATTTTTCCCTAGAGGAACATCCTCACTGTCTGAAATATTTTGGGGGAAAATCAAGGCAAATTGCTTACTTTTACTGGCTCTAATTTTGAAAACACGGAATTACTGAAAATTTCTAATGCTCAAGGAAGTTTCTTACATGAGGAGAGTTTAAATAAAAAGCAGCAATGTTAAATCTAACCTTACCACTTCTGGAGCAGAAAGACCTGGATTTGAGAGGAATGTAAGAATGCAGGTGAAAGAAAAGGTGCTGATAGGGTGCTGCTAATAGCCTAGACAGAATGAGAAAAAATAAATCAGGTGCAAGTAGTGAATGACAAAAATATAATGCTGTCACCTTTGTCTGGACATCAACATTTTTTTAAGGATGTTGAAACCTACTCACAACACAAAGTAAGTTTGGGAATGGAAAGGAGTATCTTCTGTTCCAGGTTTAATTTCCCAGTAACTGGCAATACCTACAGGCATTGCTATCTAATATCTGACAGCATCTAGCATCTAAATATGATAGATAAGAGCCTGGCAGACAGGCAGGGGACTCCCTCCCTCTGTTTATTCATGTGAAATTGGGAGGAGAGAAAAACCTCCACAGGATTTCTGACCCCCTCTTTCAGCTCCACCCCTGTCAAAAGCTGAAACTAATGAGCTGGAAATAGGAAATGTGCAAAATAACTGACACTTCCCTATCTGAACTGCATTCCTTAAGAGTTCTTTTTCTTTTTTATTTTATTTTATTTTATTATTATTATTATTATTATCCTTGATAAATGCTTTGACATGTGTATTTATGTGAAGTCTGAATTTGATTTAGATACCAACTACCTGCTGAGCTAAGAATATTTGCTTCCTACTTAAACCAATATGTTTATTTAAAGGATCTTTAAGTTTTAAAATGCCCTTGGCTTACGGCTCTGTAAATGGGTAACCTTTATATGTGGAATGCATTGTGCACTCCATTTGTTATTAATATAAAGTAATATTTTCCTTTTGCTCTGCTCTGTTCATTTCTTTAGGAGCCCTTTTACTGTAGCAGACTTGTGAAAAATGTGCATATGCATGTATAGAAGAGGACAGAAAAGGCTGATTCTCAGAGCTTCTGCTTAAAGATGATGTCCACCAATCTTGCTTAAATAACAAACAAAGGGTCTTTGTTGCTCTTGCAGAGAATTATTTTGAGAGGTAGGACATTTCTTTTGTTCTGTGTTTTTGTGCACAGCACAATAGGGCTAGAAGTTGTGGATGCTGCTTTCATGTAAAGAATAAATGGCAACGTACAGACCAAATGAGTTAATTCACTATTTTTATTAAGAAAGGTTTCATAACACTTGTACTTTCATGGGTGAATTCCTTGACTCTCTGCTCCTGGTTATTCATGTTTAACACAAGTTTCACTTTGCTCAACTAATGTTCTCTTTAAATTCAAAGGAAAATTTGAGTAAGAATATACAGGTTTGCTACCAAATGCAAAAATTCTTTATTTTTACATAGAAAACCAAAGTTCTATTTTCAGGTCTTCTGATCAGGAAATGTTTGTAAAGCAGCCAGCAGTTAGAAAACATGGTCATGATTTGAAATTTCCAGCCAAAATCAGGACACCCATGTCATGGAAATTCATTTTGTAAATAAAATCATCAATATAATGCAGGCTAATCCCTTCTAGAATGAAGTTCTCTGAATGTAGATGCATATAACAGGATATTTGGGTTCCTGTCAACAACACCACTGACACATGTGCTCTAAGGCTTTCACTTAACGTATGGAAGAGGCCAGCAATCTGCAATGCAAAGTTTTGAAGGCAATTACTCTTTCTTTTTAATTTGAGCCCACATTCAATTAAGTGGAGCAGAATTGCTCACATCCTTTCAGCCAATTAGTCACAGGCTTAAGTTTTTGTTTTGTTTGTGCTTCTTCCCTTCTCCACCCTGCCATCCCTCTTCTCCCCCCAAGAAATATTCCCGCCTTGGATTCCCTAACGAACATAACCAAAGCTGTCAAAAAAAAGTTTCTGGGTGTTAAGGTTTCAGACAGCAAGCTCTAAGCATCAGATCCACAGCAAAACAGGTGCACCCTTTCAAAAACATGAAGCATTAGGGGTTGGGATCTGTCCTTGTGGGTGAACCACACCATAGCCTTGGGGTGACAGAAAGTGGCATAGCAGCGAGCGGGATCTTTGTGCAGGAGACACAGCAGCATTCACAGCTGAGCTGAATCAGATTGAAAAGGAACTGTCAAGTGTTGTGTGTACCATAATTAACCTTTTTCAGGTTTCCTTCCCATCTTTTAACCAAGCTTCCTTGCAGGCTATTATGCCCTAAAGCCCATAATGATATAAAGCTGTGATGATGGAGCACTGACCTCTCTACTCTACTCAGATCTGACCCATAATATTTTGAGTAGCAGAGATCTGAGCATTTGCTAATATTTTCATACCTTTGTGAGAAGTAAGAAAAGAAAACCCGTGACTTATCTGTTGCATATTTCCACAACAATGAATGTTAAAATATATTTATTGGGGTGGGGGGTGGAGTTCTAGGGCTCATTTTTAATATAGTGGTTAGTATAATAATTCCTTGAAACTGTTCCCCTGTGGTGAAATAATGAAAATTAACTGAAAAGAGCTGCAAGTGCAACTTCTGAGTGAAGGATTACATTAAAGTATTGCTCTCCTTGTGATAGCTTCAAATATTTGTATAATAGAATTTGTTGCCCTGTCTGGAGTTATAAATTATCAACATAGCTATAGAAGTATCCCTGAAAAATAGCCCTAAGGCTATTTGTGTACTGAGTCCACACAAACAGCATGATGTTGAGCAGGACGTTAGTAAGAGATACTCATTCCAAAGCAACTGTTTCACTGGTACCTGAATTCACAAAGTGATTAAAAAGATTATTTGCAATGATTTTATATGGAGGGACCAAAAAAAAAAAAAAAAAAAGAGTCTTTTTTTTTTTTCTTTTTTAGCTTAGGTGACTAGGTAAGGTCCTTATGCACACGTGATTGTAAGCCACTAATGTCAATGTGACAAATCACACTCTTAAATTTAGCACAAGGGTCTTGCTGAATTGGACCTAGAAATCTCGAACGCTTTTAAAACTGCTTTTTTAAACGCTTTTTAAAAAACACTTTTTAAACTTTTTGGTCTGGCCAAAAAGAGCAATGTAAAAAAGGTCTTTTAAAGTGAACAGAAATGCTTATCTGCCCATGGGGGTTTTACAGTTGTTTATAATGTAATAGTTAATAATAGGTGATTTAAAATCAGCATTTGCCATTATAGTTTAGAAACTCACACAGACTGTTTGCCAAAGCCATTACTGCAGTTCTATAATAACACCTTATCAGTTTTGTAACAAGCCCATTCTCTTAAGTTTTTTCTGTAAGGCTGGTTCAGAAAAACACTGAAGTAATCACATCACTTCACTTTTTAAATCCCGTCCCTGACTCCTTTTGCTGCTACATCAAATAAAACTAGTTTTAACACTGAGTTCGAGAAAACACTGAACTTCACATATGTGAGCCATCGCACACTTCGGGCTGTTCACATCCCCATGGTTTTGTGAGTCTGGGGTGCCAGCTGTTCATTAGCTCCTGACCTCACTTCACGGCTCACTCAGAACTTTCTCAGCCTTTTTTGGTTCCTTGTGTGCAGATTGTCCACCTAGCATTAGATGGGAAAACAACTGTTATAAAATTCTTTCTTTGAACCCACGCCTAGTATGATCCCTGCATGAAACTGGTAGGTAATAATGCCTATATAAATGGCCAGGAGCAATTCTGAGGTGAAGCCACAGTTCCACTTAATTTACCAGGAAATCCACACCACTGTCACAAAGATCATACTGTGTATGTGCATTTTAATTCTTTTAATTCTTTTATTGTGTCACCCTCTTCCCCGATGTCTCCCCCCCCCCTCCCCTTACTTCTTTTCAGCCATGCATTCAGCATGGCTGAAACTGACTGTATTAGGTCTTTTCATGTCTTTCCCTTTCCCTGACGGATTTAATCATAAATAGCTCTTGCAGAAAATATTTTCCCTAAGAAATGCACATGTCTGAGGATAACTTTGTGGCTTTTGATAAAGGGACATTGCTGTGAGCTGTAAAGGCTTCATGAAATCAGGAGGGCTGACAGCAAAGTCCTTTGTTTTATTGCAAATATCTAAGACCACATAACTGATATATGGCTGGCTTCACATATGGCTTTCTTTCTTGCCAAGTCTACTGGAAGACAAGAAGAGTGATCCAAGAGTTATTTTTTGCATGTGCTTGGAAGTCCTGATTGCAGATTCCTCCTACAGTAGGGGGACACTATTTCAGTATCAGTTTTATTGCACCATGCTGAGATTTTACATCTTTAACCCTATGTGTTGTGGCTGGCTTTGAAACAGGATTTGAATAATAGTAAAAAAAAAAAAAGAAAAGAAAAAAGAAAAGCCAAGTAAAGCACCTAAAAGTATTTATCTTGCACTTATTGTTCAAGGCAAAACTTCTGTTTATTAAAAAGGGAAAAGGGACTGAGATTCCACTGCAGTCTCTTCAGGGAAGTAAAAACCAACAATGTAGACTGATAATACTCAACCTTCTGTGCTTTTCCTTCCCCCTTGATCCCATGAGTGCACCTTCTGGATCCATCCACTAGTGAAACACTAGGTGATGGGAAAGATCTGTTGGACACTAATTCCCACTGACAGCTCCCATTCTGCACATGGGAGGCTGTTTCCATTGTTCTAAGAAGCACTTCTATGTATTATCCACACTGTGATAACTGTTCATTGCTTCTTCATGTCTGGACTGCGTGATGATAATTTGGGAAACAAAGCAGTTCTGTCTTTTTTTTTTTTTTTTTTTTTTTTTTTTCTCCTGACTGCTGTTTTCATTTTCATTTTTGTTTTACTGCACCTGCATTACTGAGTGAGGTTTGTTAATGTAATCTTGGTAGCAATTGCTTTGAGACTGTCATGCCAAAGTGTGAGGTGTGAGAAAGAAAAAGAAAGATCTGTGAGCCAACAAATAACACAGAACAGTAAAAGAAAAAAAAATCCAAAGAATAACAACTTATTTCTTACTGTTGGATTCAAAAGCAGAGTTTGATGCATTTTCATTCTTTTGTGTTCATTGTTGTATTAATATGGGACATATCTGGAAAGACTTGATCAGATTTTTCAAGATTATTTCTTGGATTGGTGAAGACCTCACTGATGTGAGCTAATAATGAGCTCAGACATCCTACATGGGTCCAATGTTCCTAAAATGCTGAGCACCCTTCCTGGGGCCTGTGTATTAGAACAATTACCCAGACAAATACACAAAATAGCCCTTGTTGCCTCCTTTCACTGATAGAAAAGTGAGATTTATCTTACATCATATAGGGATCCTTCTAGATCCCAGAAGCCATCTACGCTAGTACCTGTTCACTGTTGTGCTGAAGGAACTGACAGTTGCATTGCAACTTTGACTATTTCGCGGGGTTTCCTTGCTATTGGTTTTGTTCTGGTTGCAGAAGAAACACATGACTATTAACAACAATGTTTGTCTGCCCATCTGGGGAGTGAAAGCATCAAAACCTTTTATGACCACATATGTCATACATGTTTAAAGGCACACATCATTCAGGTTTCTGCATTCATAAGCAGCACTGTGCCACAGATGGGGCTCTTACAGTGTAACCTAACAACTTCATGCAACTCGTGCAAAAGGCCACAATGTCAGCAGCAGAGCTGGATGCAGAAGTCCAGAGTACAAAATTTCTTTTATCAAATTTAACCTAGGGTAAGCACAGAACTGTAAATGAAAAGAGATTGATTTTATTCTTTTTAATGGAATAATATATAAAAGGAAATAAGCACACATAGAAGAAGAAATGGAGAGATAGTGAGGCTAACACTAACTGCTATCACATGCAAACAGGAGCAGCAGGAAACACAGAAGACACCTAATGTCAACTGCTGTGGAAAAAGAAAACTACAGCCACTCTTGTAGAGGAGGACGTATAACTATACTTGGCAACTGCTGTGAGAATTACTAATATGTGTAGCTGGCTGAGACAAGAATGAACCATCTTGTTGGCACCTTTTCTGTCAGAAAAGGCAAAAGAAGCCAATATAAAATGGATTATGAGGACTTAAAATTAAAAAAAAAAAAAAATAATAAATAAATCAACAACCCAAGCTCTTTAAAAATGCAGAAACAATAATTCAGAGGCACATTAATTGAAATTTCTCAGTTTCTCATGTCAAGATGGGTATCTCAGTGGAAGAAGAGTAAAAGACAGAGTCTATTGACTGTGCAGCCCAGAAGACAGGAAAACCAACAGAGTGCTCTGTCAGACAGGATACCTGGATTTCTGCCATCACCCCCTCCTCTCGGAGAAGGAGTTAATAATTTCCTTGCCATCATTTCATTGAAAATAGCTCTATCCAGAAGTTCTGCACACTGGCTGTTTAGGGAGAACAGAGCACCTTCCTAAGATTACCTTGTAGATTACTTATTAATTATTCTTACTATTACAGAACTGGTTCCAAGAGTTTTTAACAAAGGTGGGAATGGGACTCACAGTAAAACAATGTTCTTGAGGAGACAAGCTTATGTGTAGATAAAAAATAATTTTTTGCCTTGGTCTTGCAACATAAAGGTGTTGTGTTTGATGAAATAAAACAATAGTTCTTGATAAAGATTTCAGCTATGCTTATTAAAATAATATATTCTAAAGATGTATCTTGCATCTCTCTTCCCAAACCCTGATACTGGAAAAAAAAACACCTTTTACTACTTCACCATAAGAGCTTGGTGCAAAGAGCCTGTATTAGATAAGGACAGGTGTTTGGTATGTAATTATGTTCTTAAAGGAATTTTGGCTTGATCCTACCTTCTATGGATTCCCTCTCCCCAAATATCAGTTATGCCCATATTTTTAGAGGATAATGTTTATTTCATTTGATTAGAATCGGAATAAATAAACTGGTATTGCATTGTCATCTTTTTTTTTTTTTTTTTTCACCCCCTTTTAATTTGAATGACTTATAAAGTATTACATGTTATAGTTCATTAGGTTCTCATTGATTGGATACTTATTAGTTTCCTGAGCCTGTTTCATTGTTCTGCTGCTGTG
Organism: Anas platyrhynchos; assembly: GCF_047663525.1. Classification (NCBI taxonomy): domain Eukaryota; kingdom Metazoa; phylum Chordata; class Aves; order Anseriformes; family Anatidae; genus Anas; species Anas platyrhynchos. The sequence goes on from NC_092591.1 coordinate 13,759,718, forward strand.
CTTTCACCATTTGGTATTCGGCAGTATGCATAATGAATAAATTACAGTTGAGTGAACGGACATCACCATATGGGGGTAATTTGTACTTTGACAGAAGGACAGGGCTCCTGGACTGGTCCTAAAGGGAAGCTCTGCAATCTTCAAAAATCCCTCTAATTTTTTCAATTATTTACTTTCAAAAGGCCTTTTCCATCCCCAGTGTATGTAGATAGGAGCTTTGAATAGCAGCAAGCTGTGGGGACCAGGCATAAAAGTTCTAATTTTAATTGCAGGGCTTCTGAGATGCAGATGAGACGGTACATACACTGATTAACACCTTCATGGCTAAGGGTACTTGTATGCATTCTGGCCTCCTGGAATCCTGTGATTATGTGGGATATTTTAAACCTGAGGAACTTCATGTTCCTTGCATACTGTCAGAGAATATGGGAAATAAATTTTGGAAACAACCTAAATTTAACATTGGTACTGACATGTAGCTGTTATCTGGTCATGCAATCACACTTTTTTTTTTTTTTTTTTTTTTTTTTTCACAAGAGAAAATAAGAATATAATCTTAAAAACTAAAATCATTGATTTATGCCAGTGTTAATATAGAGAACATATGTAATCCATACAAGACAGTTACATTGTGAAGTCCTTTTTATAGGGAAAAAAAAAAAAAAAAGTGGAAGGAAAACTACGGTCAAGCTAAGAATTCATAGCACAGCCCTAGAAAAGATCACACATAATGAGTCTAAGCAAATATCTTTCTTTCATTTGCCTCTTGCTTGCTTTGTCAGGACCCATGAAGTTGCCCATTCAGCTTTGTTTGAGTTCCAAAACAATCCGTTCAGAAAATATTTTAAATAAAGTATTTCTCATAATAATTTCAAAACATGTTTGAAATTATTTTTTTTTTTACTCAAAGCATCTTCATTTCATGTGGTTCTGACACTGTCTTTTTAGTTAACATACTGAGGGTAAAAATAGTGAGCTAAAATATCCAAGCTACTACATATCGAGCAAGTTTTCACACCAGCTATTCATGACATCAGAGGGATATATTCTAGAGGAAAATCTTCTTTACCTATAGTATTTTCTCATCTTTTCATCTAATGTACTCAGCATGCTAAAGGTAGCCTTTTTTTTTTTTTTTTTTAAATTTTAATTTTTATTCCAGGTTGAATTTGGGTCCCAAAATATTGCTCAATCAGTGACATCCCAGTCACACATGCACCCTTTTGGCATCCTTCCCCCATATAATGTGAAACCATATTCTTTCCTGAAAACACAATTGGTAAAATTCAGACTCCAGACTTATGAACACGCTATTTTTTAATTGATGTGTCTCAAGACTGTTGCTTAGAAGGAGATAATGTCTCTAAAGTGTGAAGTCACAGATCTGTCCTTTAAGTTCCCTGCAGCTCATTCAGATCAGTTGCCCCATCCAAGGGATGTGCAAACCGTATTTATTTATTTTTTCCCCTTACCACCAGTCAGGCCACCTGCAACATAATATTGGCAAAGCAACTCTTTGCAAGCAATTGCTTTAGCTCTTCTTATAAGCAAGAAGAAATTCTCAGAAATTAAGAATTGAAGTGTTTAATTGCTATCTTTTAAACATGGGATAATCCAGATTGACCCAAGAGTTAATACCACTGGAGCATGATCAGAGAGAGCATAGCAAGCAACCCATATTCATATCCATAAGCTCTGGGTGTAATCCACTGCATAGTGAAATAAAATCTATTCAAGACTGACATAAATGACAGCAGGGAAAAAAAGGAATACGTATTTCCAGCCAGACTGGCCACTCTCCAGGCATTTAGCAGCTGATGTTCTGTAGCTAATACCTTATTTACTACCCTTTGCTTACTCGCAAACATTGATAATTACTTCTGTTTCATGGTACTGACTGAATTTTCTTTGCAGGTAAACAATAAGCTTAAGAAAGCACGTTAAATAGGAGGACAAGCAGAGAAAACGATATGAGAGGCATAGAGTCCTATAGGAGTGTTCTGGATCCAAATTCATTGTCTTTTGGTATATTTTCTCAATTACTCTTACAAAGATCTCCCCTTAGCTGGCTAATGCAATTAAGGGCCAGTTCTATGTTCTACCAGCCTCACTAAATGCTATGAGTATAAAAGCCATAGACTGTATCAGATCAGTAAATCTCTACTGGAGACTGTTGACAGCCTTTTGAGGTTGATCATGAGCCTTCTGGTTACAAAGAGTAAATAACCAGCAACCTGAAGAACACAACTGTACAGTTACCTTCAAAGTTGTTAAGAATTTTATTTGAATTCAGAGCTGCAGATTTAAGTTTTTTGCTAAATTAAAGAAACTATAATTGTTTTTTTTTTTTCTCTTTTTTAATGTCAAAGCAAACCTCACTGAAAAAAATAATATATATATATATAAATATTTAACACTGTGGCCTTTTCAGTTAAAAAGGGAGGAAAACTGAAGTATTTGATAATTTCTATAAAATATCCTTTAAGGAAAAAAAAAAAGAAAAAAAGATGTAAATGTATGGATACAGTTTCTGTAACTTAGATGCCTGTTTTTCATATTGTGAAGTGTTCCTTTACATTCTTTGTATGTCTCTGTGGAGTTCAGAGCTCTCATAAGCCTTATTTACTGGGGTTAAGGGAGATGTAAGCCCTTCAGCTCTTGGCTTTTGCACTCATAAAGATAAGTTTTTATTCAAAGTGCAAACATTGTTAGGTGTGTCAAGGTGATAAAATTTGAAGGGGCGCTGTTGTCTCATTTCTGGGTACCTCATATTAGGTACCACTATGAAACTACCAGAGGAATAAGCAGGGCCAATATTATTTATACAAGAGAAGATCAGAGGGTGTGAATTGCAAAGGTGTTGTGAATAAATTAAAAGATAAAGTATGAGAACTGAATTTGGGAGACAGGTCGCCCACAATGAACAGGTTTCCCCATACAGCCTTATATCATACTTTAAGACTCTGATGCAGCTGTCTGTATTAATATATTCTTCACTGAACGGACAGAAATTTCAAATTAAAACAATATCCCTACTGTCTAATATTCAGAAATAATAATAAGAAAAACTAAACCTCTTGTCAGATTCTTTCAATTGCTTGCTGCTAGAGAAGTTCTTACTAACTTAAAGTACTGGTTACAAAGATATTGATGGACTTATATATATATATATATATATATATATATATATATAATATATATTTTATATATATATTTTATATATATATATAAAAGGTCTTCCCGATCTTCCCAAAAAGGAAATGTCTAATTTTTTGGGAGTGGTCTCAGAATCTCTTTTTTGATTCATGTGTTCTTTCATCTTAATATTTGGCTTTATTCATATGGTCTTACAGATTGATTATTAATCAGTCACAACTCTCCCCTCTTGCTTACTGGGAACATTACAAATGAGAACAAAATAAGACACTGCTTATTTAAAATGACCACATTCCCACACTACAATTACCCTTAATATATATTTTAAGTTTAAATAAAATATTAAAGTAATGTTTTTTCTTTCTTTTTGTCTCTGCAGTTTGTTGATATCTCTCCTTCCTGACCCAGATTCTTTTATAGAACAGGTAACACAGAAAATTAATAGTTTTTACAGACTGGAGTGGAAATTCTAAAGTTACTGTGACAAGACTGACTCTCTTTCTGGACATGTTTTCCTCTACAGAAGAGCAATGTCTGCTGATACAACAGTCTTTTTCACCTCGTTGTTTTTAGATCATCTCAATTTGAGTCTGGGCAGATGAAATAGAAGACATTATTGGTGCAACTAGGAACATTTAATATTAGAAACTAGTTAAATCCACCAAGTTGAAATCCAATTCCCCCTAATATTGGAATGTTTAGGTTGGGAGATTTGTCCTAAGCTAGTTTACATGTATATGCTTATGGGCAAATGGCATGATCTCACCCAAATGAAACCTCACGTTACATCTTTAATAAGAATGTAAACCCTCAATTATCATATCATGTGTTATGATAACACAGAATGCATTAGTCTATACACACAGCCCTATATAAAATCTAATTTGCAAATTATGAGTAAACTATTAATTATGATGTAAGTACGAACACATGTATAGCTGTTAGACATGCAGTGGTTTTCACTAATTTTCACTGAGAAACAGTGATTTTGATTTCACTTGGTGCAACAAATTCAGATCAGAGTAGACAATTAAAAATGTGACCTCCTCCACTGAAGTGGTCCATTTCTCTCTTAAAGATTATGCAACATTTTGTAAAAGATTGTTATAAATTCACACATTCTTCCAAAGGAAAAAAAAAAACTGATTTTGTCAAAGACTGGATTGCATTAACTGAAGCCCTCACAAGTGTCTCTTCTGTAGCAAGCTCTACATTTTAGGGTCGGGGTGAGCTCTTATTTGTGTAGGAGGAAAATTGTTAATGAAATTTTGCTCAGTGAGCTGTGTCATCCTTTATTCTTGCTGTGCTCCAGGAGGGTCCACACTGTCAAATATCAGAAGAGGCTGGAAATAAGTGACACATATCTTCAAGACCAGAAATGACAGTGACCTTCCAGCTCCTTTTTGCAAAGGAGTAGAGGTGTTGTACACAGCTATTAAGACCAGAAATGAACTCTGACATTTTAAAATTGTTCTGTTTGGTTCTCCACTGCTCCTTATGGCAGGGGTTCAAACTCTGCTCCTAGTTTCTACAGCACAAACTCACAGCAGTCCCTTCCAGGACACAAACCCTAATTTACATTGGACTTGGTGAGGGCAGATCTCACCTGGTCAGCTCCATCATTTGGATTGCTACATGTGCTGAATATTAGAATGTAAGCAATGCTCTTGTATCTTGAGAAGGGGAAATGAAGCTGTCCTTCTTACCCTGTGTTTGTAACCAGACACCATCAAAGCTTTTAGCCCCGTTTTTTCCCCCTCACTCACAATTTTGACTTTTTTTTTTTTTTTTGACAGTTTAATTTTTCAGTACTGCACTCAATTTTGCATAATATGATTCATATGGAAATTAAGAGACATTTAATGGAGGCTCCAGACACTGCAAATGAGTAGGGATAGGAGGAAGAACGTGAAGTGTATGTCCCTGCTCATTAACATTGAGAGAAAGATAGAAGTGGCTGGATCTTCCTTATCTTTAGGGAATGGTTTACAAAACACCTACAGAAGTTGAGCTGAAGGGAAGACAGCTAGAACAGCCCAGACAAAAAACTGAGACTGAGATTGATATATCAAGACATAGAATAATGTTTAACATACAATGCTGAAATGAAAGGAAATGTTCCCGATTTACAAACCCTTCATGAGCATGGGCAACTATTGATGGTTTGGATAGCAGCCCCAATCAAGTTACTTTTTTTCACTTGGATTTAGAATAGGTGCAGGCATTTCTGTTATGTGTGAACTTGCTGTTACCCTTGCCCTGATTACATTAAAAATGAGGCCACTGTAGAGAGGTGTGCATGGAGCTGTATCTAACAACTCCTAGAAGCTAAAAGCTAGTGCAGAATGTAGCAACCCATCCTGGAAGCTACACATGAAACTATGAGGCAGAGAGGATAAAATGACTCTGATGATTTCTCTCTTCACAGTCCTCCTGGAAGCACCTCTGGAACCAACTTACTAACCACTCAAACTGTTTGCCCTTTGACGGTCCTTCTGGAGTATCCCCCAGTGTATGACAGAGAGGCAGGCAACATGGAAGCTCCTGACTTCGCACTGATGTCTGTGTTGCTGTCAAGTGTATTCTGGACAAACTGTGCTCTGCCACACGCTGTCTAGGATGGCTGGAGCCTAACAAAATTTTCACCAGAACTCTTCCCTTTCAGGAAGGAAAGCAACTCCTTTCCTAAGACATAAAGCGTTCAAGAAGTTACTTGGTAGAGAAGCCTCCATGAAGGCTGTTGCTGTTTATGACTGTCCTCTGAACAGAAAATTAAATAAATAAATAAATAAATAAATAGAGTAGGAGACACCAGTGTCATAGGAAGGAGTGGTAGAAGAACATCATCAGGACTTAAAGGGTGGTGCTGAGCTAAGGAAGAACACAGCAGTGTGCCACTCAACACTGTGCTTTTCTCTTGGGTGGCTTGGTTGTGCAATAGTTGTATATAAAATGCCCCAGTCTGGGGAACCCTCACTTGGACAACATCTGTGAGGGACCTAGCAGTGATATAAATATAGCCACAGTGAGCACTGTAGCCCATAACTTTCTGAAGACTGCAGAATTCTGCTACATGGAAACACCACTGATGGGGAAAAAACAGCAAAAGCTCCAGTTCTGCTGCTGTCAGAGATGGATCTTTGGCATAGTATTTTCCAAGGAAATGCTTGAGGTTGGAACTTTCTTTTCCCTGTGGTTTGCCAGAAACCAGACACATCAGTTTTTCAGTGCTTTAAATCAGGGATGTATGACACGAAAATGGGATACTGGTGACCTAGGGGGCCACAAAGCAGAGCAAAACAGTTTGGCATCTGCAAGGGCACTATTCTGAGATCACTAAAGTATTATGTGGGCTGTCCACTTGATCTTCTGGTTGATTTTTGGTTACAGTGCATTTTAGTTGTGAAAACACAAGATGCAGAATAGCTTTTGTTTGTTTGTTTGTTTGCTGTAAGCAAAATAAAATGAATAAGCATAATGCAGGAGTACTTTTCTCATTTCTATTTGACTTATGAACTGCCAAACCCATCATATAATACACAATTTTATAACAACAGCTTTCTAATTACCTACACAAATGATGGAAATACAAAGACAAAATGAAACACCACCTAAGAAGCTAATGTCTGTCCTTTCATTCAGATTTCAATAGCCCTGGAGTATTCACTATCGTCTTCTGGAAAGAAGATTCTTTCCTGCAAGTATTACCTCTAGTAGCCATAGGATGAAGTTCAAAGGGCAATATGGCAGGACTGTGATGTCTGATATTCACCCTTGAGAAACAGTATTAATTACTATGAATATTACTACTAGTAATATTCAAAATATGCACCAGCAAAAATATTTTCAACATTCTGAAAATAAAAGAAAACGAAAAGTTTCATTTCCAAAAGATCTCTTGGAAACTATATATATTTTTTTTATAAGCTGATATTTGGGGGGATAGAGTGAAATGCAAATTCTGAATTTCAAATTTAATTTTTATCCAAGTAGCACATTTTAAAAAGTAAATTTATGTTCTGTTCATTTCTTCTTTGGTATTTGGCAAGATTGTAAACAGATGCTCTGTTTGGCATGACCAGGGGAAAGCTGTGACATAAATAAAATACTAACCTATTTAAAGTATCTTTTTTAATCTTGATAAACTTTGTGGGGTCTTACATATGAGTGTAAAATAGATCCAAATTCTTTCATGGAAGGAAGACATGCTAAGATTCCCCAAAGGGTCATTTTCTAATGCACCAAGCATATCTGGTTGTTCTTTAATAAATACCTGGGACCAAATAGGGCCTGCATTAAATTTGATTTCAGTGAAAAGCACTGATTTATTATTATTATTATTTTTAATGAATTCACCATTCCTATATACACTGAATACTTGCTGCAATACTTTTAACTGTGTGTTCCTTAACCATAATCTGGTGTTTCAGATAGTTTGCGTCCTCTGGTAGCACTTGAGAGCAGCAGAGAAGCAACTCCATTCTTACATATTTTCTCTGGTATACCATTTTGCCAGTGATATATTTTCACTTCTCAAAGCTGCTGTGCAAGGTGATAGTCGCTGTCCTTGAAGAAATTAGTGTTTGTTGCCTTAATTTTTTGAGGGAAGTTGGCATTTTGTCATTTCAGCTCATCATGTTATGCTTGTAATAATGTGACATGCTTAACTGCTAACTTCAAGCTGAACATTTAATATGGGATACACCTGCAGTGTTTATTTCAGATAGTCACAGTCAGCGCTCAGAGCTTTCTCATCTGGAAAGATAAAGTCCATGGCCTGAACTTTTTTTTGACGTGGACAGTTTTATTTTTATATGTTTAGAATATATAAAAATGTAAATGATAGGGGGTATTCCACCCTAAATGTTTTTACAAAAGTAAAAGGTCACTATGGACTTGTATGTGTATGTGAGCATGTGTGTTCTTGTGTGCTTGCATTTGTGTTTCTATGCTAAATATTGTAAAGCATGTTACAGAGGTCATTTGTGATTGTAAATCCCTGAGCAGTATATATGTGAAAGAGTTCTCAAATTCCAGTGTGTAGATATGTCAAAGAATTTGCCAATCTTTTTGAATGGAAAACAAAATAAATCATGCCTTACACAAAATCTACTTTTATTTTCCACCTTCTTTCTTTCCTTGCAACAAACTTGTACTAAATTCCATGTTCAGTATTCTGCTGATCAGGAATTATTTCAAGCACACTGAAAAATAAAGTGTGTGTCTATTAAATTAATGTTTGTTATGAAGTGATAATGGGAAAATGAATCCTAAAACACCTTCTCCCCAAATTGGGTTGTGGTGAACACACACATACGGAGCTTCCCTGATCACTGCAGCTGCTGCTGCACTGAGTCATTGAGAAATCACGGCAGAAGTTCCAGCACCAGAAGACAGCAAAAGGCATCCATAGGCACAGGTGTGCATAGTTTTACAGTGATTCAAATTAATTTAGGGCTATTTAAATCAAAAGCTAATTCCTATCTAGGTTTGTGTTTGCAGCTTGGATAAGTATCTGCAGCTGGCTATATTTCTTCATGGAAAACTGTTATCAAAAAAAATAAAAATAAATAAAATAAAAACATCAAAATGTTGTAATGCTGTAGTAGGAAACCAGAATGGTTGTACAAGTCTATAGTTGTGATCTTGTAGTAACCACTGTGGACTTTTTAATCCTGCAATAACAATCACAGTCAATGAAAGAGAGGCAGACTCATGCTTACATTCTGCTCATACACATATTACCAGGCTTGGGTAATTTTATGAACCAAGCATGAGATTTGCTCCAGTCTCTTGCTCCAGTCCAGCTATGTCCCTGCCTTGTGCAACTGCAGGACAACCTCCCACCCTCTCTTCTTTTCTGGAAGCATTTAAGGTGATAACTATATGCACTTCTGCACGTATATGTGGCAAGGTTTTGGTACTGAATGGGGTGGGAATGGCCTCCATAAGAAGAGCCCAGCAGCTGTCCCATGGGGGCCAGTTCCAGATGGCTCCAAAAGGGACATGCTGCTGGTCAGAGCTGAGACAGTGAGAAATGATAGCAATGAGAGCACATTTAAGAAAGGGGGAAAAAAACTACCACCACCAACAACAGAAAAACTGCTGCACCATAACAGCTGGGAGAGAGGAGTGAGAAAATGTGAGAGAAACAGTCCTGCAGACAACCGGGTCAGTACAGAAGGAGGGCAGGAGGTGCTCCAGGCATGGAGCAGAAGTTCCCCTGTGGCCTGTGGAGAGGTCCCTGGTGGAGCAGGCTGTCCCCCTGCAGCCCAGGGGTCCCACACAGAGCAGGTCTCCATGCTGCAGCTCATGGAGAACCCCCACAGGAGCAGGTCCTGGGCTGGAGCTGCAGCCTGTGGAGAGGAGCCCAAGCAGGAGTAGGGGTCTGAGGGGAGCTGCCACCCATGGGGGACCCGTGCTGGAGCAGTTTGCTCCTGGGGGATGGACCACATGGTATGGAGTCATGTGGGCACAGCTCTTGAAGAACTGCTGCCTGTGGGAAGCCCCCGCAGGCTCAGTTTGGGAAGGACAGCATCCCGTGGGAGGGACCCACGTGGAGCAGGGGCAGAAAGTGACCATGAAGGAGTGGCAGAGATGAAGCCCTATAGACTGACAGCAGTCCCCATTCCCCGTTTCCCTGAACCACTCAGGGGGAGGAGGTTGAAGAGTGTGGAGGGGGGGGGGGGGGGGGGGGGGGGGGGGAGTTGTTTTTGGTTGCTTATTGCTTTTAGTATTCTCACTGCTCTAGTCTGCTAGCAACAGGCAATAAATTACATTAATCTCCCTATGTTGAATGAGTTTTGCCCGTTTTGGTAATTGGTGGGTGATCTCCCTGTCCTTATGTCAAACCTTGAGCCCTGTTCATTGTATTTTCTCCCCCCTTCCTTTTGATGAGGGGGAGAGAGAGAATGGTTGGGGTAAAATTCATCTGTCCAGCACAATGAAATTACCGCATCACTATATGAACCTCTATATGAACTAATTGAGATATCTGATTACAAAATTTTAGCCGTTAGGAATGTCCCAGCCAATAAAGGGTGCCAATGAAAGATAAAGCAGACTTGTACATTGTCTTTGGTCCAGGACCCAACTGAAACTTACTTACTTTTGATAGAGGAAACAAGAATAGCCTAGGAGTCTGGCTTTTTTAGCCCTCCCTGCTAGTCATCTGAGGTAAAGAATAAAGGCTAATTACAATGAGGTTATTTTAGAATCAGGGAGAAGGTCCCTCAGTGCATGTTAACTGTTTGAATTGCCTGTTTGTCAGTCAGTTGTGGTTGACCACATCTAGCTGAGGTTCCAAGTACTGGTTTATAGGTCTACCTGGGCAAATGTATTCCAGCTACTTTAGAAGTAACTGTGGATTATAATCCCTTTATGTCTATTTCTCTATTTCTTATGTCAAGTGTAATGCTTTAGAAGTAGATACATTTTTTAGTTATCCCTCCCCCGTCATGTTTGCTTTGATTAATCAAAGTTGAAAAGTGGACTAATATTGGAAGCTCTTTTAAGTAAAATAGTTCCTATATTAATGAGATCCAGTCCAGTTCAACTTAAAAAAAAAAAAAAAAAAAAAATCTTGTTGAGAGGGAAATGTTCTTTCTCATGTTATTAAAATGAATGAGAGCAGTGAGATGATTTTTGATTTTTTAAGTGTTTTTTTTTTTTTTTTTTTTTTTTTTTCCCCAGCCTAATTGAGTTGGGTTTTGTTCATCTATGGTAGGTTATGTTTTCTCATTGTAGAAGCTTTTTCCTGGTAAAATCATTCCCTTCACTAATGAGATCCATCCTGATATGACAGGAAGACAGCTCTTAAAACACCCACCGTTTTCTCCCATTCATTTGAATAGAAGCAAAGGGACATCTTTTAAAGTAATTTTTATCAGTGAGATTGGGCTGAATCTCATTAATAAAGAAATGATTTTACTCAAAAGAGCTTTCACAGTTGAGCTATAACCCAGATTAGTAAGATCTAGCCTGATTATAACTTTATAAGACATTGTACTTCTGCCATTCAAAGCATGCATCAGCTATGTAGAGACCATTGATTCTGTAAAAGCTGTTTTAGAAGGGTGGGCGTGAAAGGTGAGGAAGGTGTCTGGAGGTGTCTTTCTCATCATTTCAATGTATCTTGAACACGGAAAGTGAATTCTTTCTTTTGTATATTAAGATTGGTTTTCACTATATGTATTTTTATTTTGCAAAGCATAAGAGGCTTGGATAAGTGGAAGTGTGCTAGAACACTGCTGTTTGACTTAACCAGACATTTACATAAGCCCTAGTCAAGTACCCACTTCTCTCTAACTTTGTCTCACAAAAAACAGAACAAGCATATTGCTTGTCAAAGGTCACTCTAAGCAAGAATGTCTGACATTTTTGTTCTAAAATGCATTTTTTTTACATTTCAGCAGGAAAATAAGAAATAATTGATGAATAAGAAAGAAAATTCCCCTCAGCAAAGAGAAGATCCATGGTGAATTGCTGAAACTGTTAGTGGGCTAAATAGTTTTGGCACAACCCCATGGTAGAATTGGAGGTAAAACAGTTTTCTTTTATTTCACAGGGAAAAAAATTAAGCAGTCACCATAGTTTCCTTTCAAAACGTTTGCAGTTTATCAAAAATGATCCTTTGCAAATGAATAAAGGTTCTCTCATAATGTGAGCTTTCATTCCTGTCTCCTTTTTCCTCAAACTATTTTATGACTTTTTTTTTTTTTTTTTTTTTCTGCAGAGGGAAGGCAGAGAGAAAACAGAAGAGGGAGAGAGGCTGAACATACTTTTTTCAAATTTGTTTTCAAATTAAAAAAAAAATAATTGATTTGGATTTGAGATTTTTTTATTAAAAAGGAATATTTGGAGAAAAATATATGGAAGATTTCATTTTTCATTGACAAAAAAAAAAAAAAAAAAAAAGGAATTAAATATTCCAAGGAGCTGCTATAGCAGGTAAATGTCTGGGAACCACTGTTCATAAGAAGACTCTGAAAAGTTGATGCTTTCCAAGTACAAGACCTTCATCACCAAGACCAGGCATCTGGGCTGTACCACTTTGTTACCTTTGGCACTGTTGATTCAGAGTATTAGACTACTGGGAATATTTGACTTTTATGTTAGGCTGTCTTCGGCATGCAGCTTTGGTGCAGTTGCCTATTTGGACAGCGAGGAGTTTGCATCTCCATAAGAACAATTCACCCAAGCTGGATGCATACTGCAGTTAGTGCAAGTACTGCACATTGAAGGACAGAATTAAGCAGAGTAACAGGGAAACTTAAAGTTGTATTTCAGAGCAATTGTAGAAAGTCACAGAGGTGTGAGTTGTGTGTAAGGTACAAAATAAAACACAAGTTTAAAAAGAATATTCCAATTGTACCTGTGTGAGGAATTATTTTCTTGGCATTATCACACTAAGAACAGAGTTTTGTAATAAAGTAATATTTTGAAATAAAGTCCCCATTTTGTTTCCGCAACATCATAACTCTGATTTTATGACATTTATGTGAATAGCATCATTTTTGCTTCCTAAAGATTTCTGGAGACAGAACACAAAAATTAATAACAGCCTTTCTCAGGGCCAATAGCTTTCTCTATGCAGCCCTCATGGCTTTAGTTTCCCAGGGACTTTCTCTAGAAAGAGCTAAGGACCTGTTTACTTTTGCCTCCTTTCTTGTCCACATGCTTACTTCAGCAGAGAGTTAGTGTGAAAGCATACCATCCCAAACTGGTAGCATTTTTCCCCCATCTACATCTTTGCACAAATACAAATGGCTGAATATGAGTGGAAGGTAAATGAGCACTTTGAAGAAAGGAGCGCAGAAAACTGCTACCAAATTTGACCGAACAGTGTTTTACACCGAACTGGCAGTATCTCTGTGAGATAGCGTGGCATCTTGCCTGAATATTTATGGGCAGCTAACAAACAGTTGAACACTCAGTTGTCCTCAGTGAAGACTGAATAGGTTGCCCTGATACTGAAAAGAAGCAGCATAAAGCTTACTTCTGTTTAGTCTACTGAAAGGCAGATACAAGGGGACAAGATATACCTTACTAGTACAGGATTGCTCACATGCCAAGACACTGCTGTTTCATAGAGAGTCCTTTATATCAACATTTAATTCTCAATAAACTAAGTTGGGACAGACAATGTTGAATATACTCAATAACATCTAGCTTGCAAAAGCCAAACAATCACAACAGAACATCACAACATAGCAGGATGTGGCAAACATGAACAAGGCATATCAAAAAGAACTGATGATATATAAGTACTTTTTTCACCCTACAGATTGCCAAAAGGAGTTATTTAGCTGTTTTCCTAGAAACAGCTGCATCTAACCTGAGCCACAGGTTCTGCAAACAGCTGCATCAAAATGGACTGTTAAAAATGCCCTACCACTACTAAAGCATAGCACATCATAAAGGAGGGAACCTGGATTATCCTAGTGAAGCCTTAAACAATATTTTGAGAATACTATATTTGTAGGCACACTCTACATTGAGATACAGCTGCTGTTTGAAAATTTATGTGACTAAAGATGGATGAAAGATCAACTGGCCACACCTGTGAAAGCTTAACCAGAGTGAAGGGAGGAATTGGTCAGTGTGGAATTGAGGTATTAGGTGGTAATAGAGTTTATAGCAGTAAGAGATTGGGGGTAATTTAAGGAAGATATCTTAGTTCAAATGGACTGCATTTGAATAACCATAGGTAGTGGGAGCTCTAGTGTTGTGTAGCAAATCAGCTCTAGGTTCAGGGTTAGTCACTGAATGTCTTACTAGTTGCATAGTAATACTTCTAACATGTGTCTGCTCCAGAAACTGCCATGTTGCATACCTTACGGGAAATGTGGAGTCTTTTGCAGAGGTAAATAGTTTCATTCTCCTGTAGGGAATAGAAAATTACTTTTCTATATTTAGTACTTGCCCCCCATGTCTCCCTCAGCTCCCCCCTTCATCCAGCCCTCACTGTGGCTGAAAGATTAAGCCTGTGAGTCTTTTATGAGTTCATAAAAAAATTAAAAATGACAATAAGATCTAGATGGCTCCGGTTATATGTCTTATGAGCTGTTATTTCTTAGGTGAAGACCTCTGTTCTTTGTAGTTAGTACCCTCAGAGAAATAAGTCATTCCTTCCTGCTCTCAGCTGCACATACCTATGTTCTTTGCAGAAGAGACTAAGAGTAGCTGAGATGTGCTCTGGCAGTTCAGAAACAGAGTTTGACAGAAGCCTGCATAGCACCTGCTTGCTTTATCAGCTCCTCCCTACAGTGCACATGATATTCATTCACGCATTAAAAAGTGAAGTGCAATATTCTGCTGCCTGGTCTTTTTAGACTGCAGTGTCTTTATTCAACTCTCAGACATTGCTGGAATGTGCCAAGCAATGAAATTTCAGTCTTTGAAATGTAGTTATTTGGAGAATTTTTCCTCTTTAGCAAGTTTATCTTATAATAATATTTAGTAATGTCCTATTTAGTATTGTTCCCAGTTTACTTCTATCAGACTTCATTATGAATGCCATGTTGCATCTTAACTCTACTGCCTCTGAAATTCATGTCAATGCCAATATGTGGATATTCTAAATACCAGAATGCATAAGAATCAATTCAGCCAGCACTCCTCTTCTTTCTCCGAATTCGTTGTGTCACCTCCACCTCCAGTGGCCTGTCTTGAAGAGCCCCTAGGTAATTCTTGAATGCATGGCACTGCTGCCCCCAGGCTCCCTGCAATGCAGTTGTGCAAAGTACCCGTTCTTTTGTGTATGTGTGAGAATATTTGTAAGCCAAGCAAGAAGAAAACGCCTGATATTTTCATGAGTGTATAAACATCTGATCCAGAAGGAAGGTTCAGATTTTCCACCTCGTCTTTTTAAAGTGGAAATTTTCAGCTCTGGGCTAAATAGTTATTTTGTTGTGAACCTGCTGCAGGCAGTAATTAGGGGTGGGGGAGCCTTAAAGTCCAGACTTGGGTGAGTATTGTAAAAGGCTGGACTTTACGCTGAAATTTGAATTGTTTTCTGCATGTTAACACAGAACAGCACTGTGACCCTTTGCACTGCCAAAACCCATAAATCCTACAAGGTATTTTTATTCCTGCCTACCTACTTCTCAGCCTGCTAATGTTGCAGTGGCTTATATAGATCTTCTTTCATATAGACAGAAAATAAATGCAGAAAATGTTAAAAAGGGCTTAATGCCTTGCCAGCTATACCCTTCACAATTTTAAATGTTTGTGTAAATAATGGCAGCCATAAATAGGGACACTAAAAAGGAAATAGAATTAGGGTAGGTTACCACAGTCCCAAAGGAGAAAGGTTTTGGGAGGCTTTCATACCTAGATAAAAATCCAGCAACCTTCTCACAATTTTTGAGGTCTACAGATGGTGACAGATGTATGACAGCCAGTGACAGTTGCCTCTGATGAGTTCACAGATCCAACATATCAAGGAAGGGTAAAAAGCAGAAGAAGGAAGGTATGCACTTCCTATTACTTTAGGTATCTCTTATAAAAAATGAAAATATTCCTGTCTCTGTGTTGATTTTCTGAATTCTTTAGGCCCCAATCCCAAGTCAAGACTTTTTAAATACCTTCATGATTTGAATCTTTCTTCATCACAGAAGATGAAGCTACAATAATTACTGATTAGCTTACTCTGTTTATCACCAGTGTTTCCCTCAGTCCAGAAAAAAGAAGTGACTGAGAAGATGATTTCCATTCCCTTCCTCACTTGGACCATCAGTTTTGTTTGTAGCATGTTGAAAGGGAATTTTTAATTTATTTGAGAGAAATTAAAGACCCTGCTTTTTTATAATCCTGATCAAAATAATAATTAACAACTACATGCTTAATGGTAATTAGAAAAGCCATTTAAGGTCTAATGGAGGTTAACAGTTTTTACAGTTTTTATTTTGCTTTGTTTTTATTAATGATTCTAATTTATTCTTCATTTAAATGGTAGCCATTTTTAAGTAGCCTGCTGTTGAAATGGACTTGTAGTAATAAAAAAAAATGGACATGAAATCTTTGGGAAACTTTCATGTATAAATCTATGCTTGTGCTATACAGTTATTCTGGTTATTAATTTATCATATCAGAGGTTTAAAATCTCCAGATGAATTAAGAAAATGTCCCAAGTTATATAATTTCTTCAGCAAGATCTTCTCTCCAATACTTTGTTTACAAATGCAGATGCCATGACAACTTGCAGTATATTTGTTCTAACATTTGAAAGTATGTTGAACTTTTAAAGCTAGCTCACAAAACATTTAGCCAAATTAATTTCTCTAAAAAGTAGTTTGGGAATTATGAAGAAGAGTTCTACAGCTTATACTGGAGGATGTTTACGGACAAGCAGCTACAAGGAACAATTCTTATAAAGAAGCTTCAAGGCAGTTACCACCAATACTATGAGTATATAGTATATGAGTATATGAGTTTATATAAACCATATGGTTTTTATAAACCATAAAAAAATACCAATTAGAGATTCATACTTAAAATGTGGAGCCAAACTTTTATGCAGCTTACCTGAGTCAGAAAAATCTCTAATATTTTCTCTCCACCTACAAAAGTATAATTCAACAGAAAAAAAATAGTGTGTTCCTATTCATACTGTTAGAAATGTAATTCATATTTATTGCATTTATTTATATGATAGTTAGTTTTAAAGAACAATATCATTACACTGGCACAAAAAGCCAAATCTTCAACTGTTGTAAATAATTCCATTGGATTTCAGTGAGTTCCCCTGATTTATGCTAGACTGTAGTGTTTTTCAGACATTCATTAACATTACTGACACTTGTAGAAGCATGAGACAATTCTGTAATGCTCATTGCAATGATTTTAGAACAAAAAAAATAGGACTATTAGAAGTAATGTAAAGGATTTTTTTTATTATTTATTTTATTTTTTTGAGTTACCAATGAGCTATTCTAATAATTCTCATGTGCTTACATGCAGGTTATCAACATGAGGACTGGACATCCTACAATTTTCCAAAATTGTGGCTTGAACAGCACAGCATGGAAAGCAAGTGAAGTGACTGTGCTATAGTCATATATACGTGTATTTTTATTTGATAGTCAAGTTCACCATATGAAGATGAATTAGGAAGAGCTGCAAACAACACAGAGGACACTGACATACTATGAGATAATGAGGAAAGCCTTGGAGCAGTATGGTGACTTCCCTGACCTCATGAGGTCCTTTCAGCCATACTTCCCTTGGATTTGATGAATACGTGGACAGTTGGTATAGAGAAAGGGAAGAAAACAGCTTGAAGGATTTAGTTTGTAAGTATGCAAGCATGGGTGGGAAAAACTGAAGGGATGCAAGACACAGACTCCTGATGGCTCTTGAACAGGAGACATTTATTGCCCTTTTTCACTACTACATATACTTTCCCCGTAGCTCCACGTCTTGTCCACACACCCAAATCTGTCATAACAATTGGTTAGAGACCCTCAGACATGCACTTTGAGCCAGCAATTGGCCTTTGCCCAAAGCTCATCTTTAACACTGTAGCAAATTTTCTTTATCTCAACCTTGCTCAAGTTTTTCTTTCTACTGCTTATTTCCTCATTATCTCTAAGTCAGGGACGTGTGAAACAGCATGGAGCCACCTGCAAATTCCTTTCCCACAAAAAACAATATGAAACAATATGTGTAAGAAATGGAAAAGAGGTCAGAGTAGCAGGACTGAGAAAGCTTGACAACCTCAAAAGTCAGAGCTGAGTTAAAGAAAAAAGGAATATACCATTTGAGTTTGCAAGGTTAAAATACAGGAGAATACCATTCTGAGAACAGTAGAATACCTCCTTCTCCCCTGCCAACAGCTTCCTTCCTCTTCACTGGTGTAATGGGACCTTTCCCTCCATACATTTGTCTCCTCAGCTGCTGTTAGTATGGCCATTATGCAACTAGGAGCAATCTGCCCCATCCATGCTAGTAACCACGTGTCCTAACCCTGCTAGTACATGAAAATACATTGAGTTTCTTTTCCCTCTTAAGTCCATCAAAGTTGGAAGCCTATCCATCTGTATAAGACTTTCTTACTGTTGGGAAGAAAAAATGGCTTTTGAGTTACTTATAATAAAATCAAAATAATTGCTATTCATTTTATGCCTGCATATGCTATTCATTGTGCCCATGAATAAAAAACATTCTAAATCAGCTGGATCTCTCAGTGTCCAGCAAGAATTTAAGCATTAATCCTAAGGTTATTTTATATTGGATAAAACTGGGACAAAACCTAACCAAACCAAAACCAAGCAACCAAACAAAAAGAAATATATTTACTTACCTAGAGCCAGCAGGATGACTAGCTGTGTTGGACATAATTTCCATTTTCCCTCTCTAACCACAAGTTCACATGACTGACATGTTCCTTGTACGTGACATAATAAGGACTATCGTGAAATCTTGTTTACTTTTAGAGGGTAATGTGTGATATCATGGCAATGACAAGCATGAATGAAATGCCAACATTTGGCACTCCTTGGTGAGCAGTGAAAACATTATCAGTGAGAGGTGTCCAGCAGCGTTAAAGAGGAACCGAATCAGGACAAGTTCATGTCTGAGTCAACATCAACTTGATAGAATTGCTGCTTTTGGCAGTTAATGTTGACAATTAGTACAGTGCCCTTATTGTATGTGTGAGGGACTTGAGTTCCTTTAGTGGACACAGAGTATAAAAGCCAAGGAAACAGCTGCTGGGCACATAAATGTCTCATTAGAAAGATATGTATTTAGAAAGATAGATTTGTGTTGCTGGCCTTAATTCCTTGCCTTAAGTGTCTTCTTTCTGATGGTCAGACATAGCAGTGCAACTGAATAAAGGGAAGCATTTTTGACTGGCTAGTGTACATCAGGTCCCATACACATACTGACTGCATTCACGTTACTTGTCACTTGATACAGTTATGAGATCTGAATGATTTTCAGTCACTTCAGTGAAGGCTGTATTTGAAACCTGGTCCCAAAGCCGCAAGGCAAGTGTATTACATACCTGTCAACTAACAAGACTTGCCAAAATGAATCTACTCATATGAACACATGATCATTATTGCTGTTCACACTGTGAAACACTATACACTGTGACAAAAGTAAAAAGCAAGAGGATTATTATGCTAGACAGTCACTTACTAAATATATTTATTGTGGATAAATGAATACTCCTTTTATAACAAAAATGTAAGCTTTTGATAAATTTCTAATATTAAAAAATATGATATGGCCAATTTAGTAAAACTTGACCTTTTCCTCTTGTAAAGAATAAGAAAATATTTACATTTCTTGGATGAACAAAACCTTTGTGCTTAAGACTACTAAATATTCCACACAGCAAGCACAAGTAGAAGCAAATACAGCTAACAATTGGAGGACTCAGGGCATTTTTTTTTTTTTTACTTTCTTAAAAAAAATAAAATACTTAATAATTCATCATATGTAAGTTATAAACTACTTACTAATTAGCAAAACCCTACCATTGTCACACCAGGGGAATGTATAATGTACTGCTTGTATTTTCTAGGTTTGTGTGAGAAGGATGGATCAGTGAGTTGGTGAAGTTGACAAGAAGTTCACTGAAAAAAATAATTGAATCAGCTCCTTGAAATGGAATTTGGAAATGTACTTTCTTATATGAAACTCCCACAGGAGAGAAGAGAATCTAAGGGTATAGAAGAAGATTTAGAAGTTAGTTTCACTGTCAGGTCTAGAAAATTGACTGTCTTCCAGATGTCTTCAGTGACCAAGGACTAAAGAGATGTCAGATTCCTGCTAGCCATGTAAGAGCTTATGAAATAGAGATGAATGTGGCTCTTGCACAATGTTAGTTGATCACCATTCCATCAATTTCACTATGAGCAGAAAAAATGCAAAATGCTTCAGAACACGTCAGACAAAATATTAACCTTTGTGTTTTAAGATCCATACTGCAAACTAACCCTATAGTAGGCACAATTACTTTATCTTCAAAGTACTAATTGACTTCCTGCTATTTCCTTGTACATATTTTATTAATTTGAAGATATTTTCCCTCCCTCAACCACAAAAACTTTATTGAAAATGAATGTTACAACTCATTAAATCTGCTAGACTTCTTTAGTGTAACATCTAGATATTAGTAGCATTTCTCTTTCTTCAAGAATAAAGTAAAAAGAAATCTAGTCATTATTATTGACAAAGATTATAAATAGCTTGGAACAGTCTTGTTTGAATTGCATCTAGCATGAATGGCAACTTCAAAAACATGTACTACTGAATATCTTCAAGAGAAGCCAATGGTTTCTTTGTTAGAATATCAAGTGAATAGCTTAGAAGATAGAATTTACACAGCTTATAAACATAATAAAGTTTTGTGCATATGCAAAAGCTGGAGTGATTTTTGAGTAACTAGTTAAGGATGTAATACAAAATATATAATAAATTAATACTGTTGATCATATCAGTGTTTTGTATTCCCTTTGATGGTAAGAGAAAACCAGCAACTATTCTGATTCAACTCTCTTCTTTAAAAAGAAGGTTGTCTATTTCATGATCACTGATCAACCAAAGCTATCTCAGCCTCCATACTCTTCTCCAATGTTTCCTAGAATATGCTGGCTTCTTCGTGTGAGAAGTAGAATGAACTGGTGAATAATTATCTCATCCTTGTTCTGTCTGGTCTTTCTGTAGTTCTCAACATCATGGGACCCAAATGATTTTTAAAGAAAATTTTCATTGAGTTTAGGCCTTCTTCTAATATAATTAGATGATTAATTTCCAAGTAGTTAGTTGTTGCTGAAATCTTTCCAGTTCACTCAACTGTGTTGTCTAATTTTTATGTTAAGCTAATCAAAGGTGCTGACAAACACACCAGACAGGGAGCTATCAAGGTTAAACAACTAATAGTCCTTCATTTTATTTTATGTAAGACTTGGATTTTAGTGTCATACCTTTCCATATCATCAAGTGATATAAGTATTTGGATAAAGAAGTGATTATAACACCATTGGAGAACATAGAATGGGAACCTTGTTCATCTGTTTAGGCTCTGTAGTGATGGTAATGAGATATAAGCTGTAACCTTCTTATCTCACATCATGCTGAAACTATAAAAGGCAACAACAACAACAACCAACCAAACAAACAAACAAATAAATGGAAAAAGTCAAGCACATGCACACAAAAAGACCCAACAGAGTTAGAACCTTACAGTCCAGAATTTAATTTGTCATGGGTGTGTATAAATTAGTTAATTAATTATTTGCCTCAGCTACAGAAATTTTTTTCACTCACTGTATTAGACTGTTACATTGCCTGTGTGAGAGGATGTTACTCTGGGTCCAAAACACTATCAAAATATCTTTTTAAAAGCTTTTTATTAAAAAACAACCAACCAAACACACAAAACCACCTCAACCCCAATTCAAAACCGTTCAGTGTTTATTATAGTGTGTTCAAATCTCCTTAAAGAGTTGACTAAATGTAATTTTACTTTTGCTTATCATATAGAAAAAAAGGGCAGCTGACTGACAAGACCCCTTTCTTACTTATTAAAATTGATGAAAAACATATCTATATAGTACAGATGAGCAAAAGCCCCCACAAATTTTAAGATACTGATTTATTATATACAAATAGATGACTGATTACTGTTGTCATAAGAGATCTGTACACTGATCCAAACTAATGAGTATGTAAAGAAGATTCCCATTGTATCTTCCAGAGGTGAAATACCAGTTTGTTTTTAGGGCTGCGGCTGGTGGGAGAGGAGGGGAATGGGGTTACAATTAGCTGTTGTTTACCATTGATTTTTTTTTTTCTCTTAATCTTTATAAATATCTCAGAGACTTCTTTTTGTCCATTTGCATTTGCACCTCTGAATAACTATATTTAGTATTAGTGAATTTTGTGTTAAAATAGATTTAAAGCTTTTATAAATAAACATCTCTAAAACTTCAAAATCTCAGCATCTATACATTGCATTAGACAGGTCTGTGAAGGGGGAGAGAGAAATAGTATAACTAATAAATGATTTAAGAATGTGAAATGATTTTAAATTGCTCCAGTCAACAAGGAAAGCAGGCATTTTTCCCAGCGTATCTATCACATAAGTATTGTAGATTTCTCTTACTTCTACCAGCAGCTTCTTTTAGTCAGCCTGCTATCAATATATTGCTTTTGTTTGTGACACAATAGGCTTTCCACTGTAATTTAGCAGGTTTTACTGCCAAAGAGAAATCCTATGTGTTCTTTCTCTCTCCATATATACACAATCACTATGAGGAAGGCTTTTACTTATTGTTTTTGTTGTTGTCATTTTTGTTCTGTTTTGTTTTAATTTCACATTTACTAATAATATGCTTTTCAGAAAATGCAGGTGCTTTTACAACATCATACAAGTGGTGTGTTTTGAAGGAGCAATACGTAGCTTGTTGCCCTTTGATGTAAATTTGTGAAGAAGATAGATTATAGCATCAAGACGTTTCTCTGTGCATAATAAACCACTGAGGACAAAGTTCATGGCTGAGAATTGTGTAGGATACAAGTGACTACCTTCACGACAATCAATTATTAGGATGATTATATTGTGTCTGAAGAATATGATGCTAATGACTAGCTAACACTTAGAAGAGACACTCTTGACTTGAAAACCAATGACAGTTAAATGCAGCAAGGGGAAAGGCCTATATGTTGAGCTAGCAGCTCTCTAGTGTTGATAATAAATAATTAAAAATAACAATCTTTATGTGTGGCTTGACAGTATACATATCCTTTAAGTATATTCTGCTTTGTAAGGAACTTCGCACAATGACAGCCTAAGAAAGGTATACTAGTGCATCCCACACAAAAAAAAACTGCACAGGAAAGCAGGGAGTTAAACACCCTTGCTGTTGGGAGGGCCTAAGCAGGATTAGCTATGTACTTATTGCTAACCTTCTACTCCCCTGTATTCCAAACAAATAAATAATTGAAACCCATTACCTCTTTTAGGGGTTTGCTCACATGCTTTCTATATTCACATCAAAGCAGAGATCAGTGTCAAAGAGGCAGCCACATTTAGCTGAGTCTCTCAGAGACTACTGATTAATTAGTTTTGCATTTTGGAAGTGAATCCAAAGATGTTGTAAATAGTGTTTGTTTTTGCTATTGCCAAAACTTGTTTAGGAGAGCTCTGGAGGGTGACGGTGATGTACTCAAGATGGTTGTAAAAGAAAAGGGCAATCAGTTCAGGTGTGCATGTGCCAACATTCCCCCCGCCCTCCCCCCTCCCCCCCCTCTTAGGTTTCTGCATGATTTTTAAGAGGACTGCCTAAATGAAATGCACACTGGTATCAATAGAAGGGAAAGGATGGGGTGGAAATGGAAGTCCCAACATTTCCCTTTACCAACCCAGTGTAAAATGGAAGTTACACCAAGACTGACAATTCAGTTCTTAAAGAAAAAATGAAATACTGCCTTAGATAAGGGAGATGTAGGGGCTGCAAATTCTGTTTAAAATGTTGCCTTTCAAAAAGTTATTAGGGCTCGTTTTTTGTGTGACTCTTTTTTTTTAAAGTTTTTATTTTTAACTGAAGTGTGGTGATATGATGTATGGGGGGTACTCAGTTATGGCAAATATTGCCTACAAAACTGTGTTCATACTGTTATTTGCCTTTCTGTCTCTGTCTATATCAACTCCACATGCTGCTCTGGTGGCCTGCTTTGTACTTAATATAACTTGTCAAAACACATCTATCAGATATATGAAAAGGCAAACCTGGGTGGCCAGACTAGTCCAAGCCTGGCGTGGATTGCATTTTACCAAGACCACAGAAATCTCTTCTCCTCCATGAGATTAAGATGAAAAGCAGAGTTCATTGTTGTGCAACCAGATTTTAAAATAATTACACATACGCTAGTACATTAGTAGGCCATTTGTGTTTATTTGAATCCCACATACTGTACTTTTATGTGGATTTTAAGTGATTTTTAAAGCTGTCAGTACAGAAAAAAAATAATAAAAGTAATGTTACCACTTGTTTTAGGTTGCCTTATTATTATTACATTTTTTTTTTTTTTTTCCAATCCCTTCCTTTATTTGCTTCATGCTGAGCTGCTACCATCCCAGTACCTTATCTCTGTCCAGGAAAGGTGGGGTATGTGGTTCCCTTTGGCTATTGACAGACATCTGTCTCTCCTTTGAACCATGACCAATGCCACCAGAATACCTTACATCTATGATATGCTCAGTATTCACTCTCTAATTGCCTGGGAGCTCGTGCTATGTGATACAGAATGGAACATAATTTTCAATACGGAGTGGAACTCACTTGTTGATCCAGTGATATCTCCTTCAGCTCTCACATGTATATTGCTCTGCAACATGTAAATATGCTTGATTGTTGCTCCAGCAAATTAACTGATTTTATAGATTTTCCTTCAAATGTCAATACTAAAATATTTGTAGGGAAATTAAGAGTTGCAAAAACATTAAAACCCTGCACCACATAAAGCTCCATTTGCAGCATGTTTATGCTTACCTTCCCAGTGCACAGGTGGAACAAACTGTTTCAAACATGACTTTCTGAAGAAAATTTTGCTAGGATTTCTCAAAGGAGTCCCAAATCCTATTGAATTTATGGGCTGAAAATCACTTCCTCTCCAACCAAGGTATGCAATCATTCTATAAAATTGTTGCAGCCTGGGATCTCCTCAGAAGTGCAAAATGTGCAAAAGAATGACCATGAAAATATATTAACATTTTTATCCTGTTTGAGCAGCTATTACACTTGCATTCAAAGAAATGCCTGAAGCACAACTATTCCAGCACAGCTAGAATCCTTACAGTCTTAGCTTTCCGCAGTGTTTATAGGTTACTTCTCAGTCTGCAGAGTGAAAATCATTGAAAAACACAAGTTTCTTTAAGAAAGATAACCCTTACCTGCCAGGTAGATATATACTGAGTTTCTAGCTGCTGGAGGGAGAGGGGTCTCCAGGAGCAATGCAGTATCCATCAGTGCTTCAGAATAGCTCCACATTCTCTTGGCTCACTGGGTGGCTTCAAGTTGGTTGTGAAGTTAGGGATTATCATTGAGTGCTCTGTAGTTGTGTAAGGGGGGAGAAGAAAGGAAATTGGAGGCATCCTGCCAATATCCTTAGTGCTTATATGCTAACCCCACTGGAGGACAGCAACGTGAGTGAACTGCTTAGGAATGGCTTGCTGGATGTCATTACAGTAACACCACAAACAGGAAAACTGACACAGAGAGGTAACATTTTTAAGCTTAGTGGAGACATAATAAAGTGGAGTTGTGTTGGCTGTGCTGGCACTGAGAGAGTCAGCAGCAATCATCTTTCTTCTAATAACCAAATGTGCTGAACACGAGCTGGTTATTGCAAACACAATTATTCAGTAATTGGATAAGCTTAAAATATCTTGGATACATCCTTGATCCAAGAGCTGGCAGCTTATTGATTATATCATTGTTTGGCAAAGAGGCCTGCAGGCTGCAGGACTCGTAAGATCCATACCCAGAGCAGACTGCTGGACCTGCTATCACGGAATAGGCTCCAAGTTACTGATTCAACTACATTGTTGGAGAACTGGCACAGAGCCTGCTAGGCGTAGAAACAAAATGCTTTAAAGATCTAAATATTAAAGATCTAAACACTAAACAAGAGCTGTGTAACAGCATTCTTGCAAGGCTTGCCTGCCCAAGACATGTAACAGCACAGGGTGGTGAGGGGAAAGCATTATAGGACAGCGTGGCACACTGGGGCATTGCTGATAGAATTGGTTTTGTCAAAAGTCATCATTAGGTCCAGTTTGATGTTTTAATCAAAACCTCTGCTGAGGAAAAACAAAACAAAACAAAACAAAACAAAAAATAATAATAAAGCCACCACCACCACCAAAATCAAAACAGCCTTAGCTTCTTCTCTGCTTTCCCATTCCAGGGCAAAGAAAACACATTAGAAAAGCGTTAGTCCTAAAGCTCAGGCAAAAACTGAAGTGAGTGTATGCTCGGCAGTCGGTTAAGGAAGCTGACGAAATTTAGTCTTTTTCAGACCAATGTAATACAAAACACTTTTAAGGAAAATTGTAGCTAAAGATGAACAATGATTACATAATTTGAAGGTGCTGGAGAGGGAAGTTGTTATTATGGCTGAATGTGAAATTAGGCAGACCCGAACAGGTGGGTTGAGGTGGCCCTTAAAATCTTACTGGTTTTAGTTAAGCTAAACATATATGTCTAAGTATCTCTGCCAGATATATTTTCCATTTCTGAATAAGGGGAAATATCTTGAGTTCAACAAATATTGAGGGTATCTAACTACAAAAACATATTTTGATACCTAAGGCAGTTGACAAGATTTTAAGTCCCACCTGTACATGAACCTCAAAGGATTAAACGAATGGGCTTAATTTGGATAAAAATTCAAATGCCTAAGCAAAGTTTATCCAACATAGACAGTACTACCTTAGTGTCTTTCATATGCCTTTATTTACTCTAGGCTCAGGTCTCAATTATGTTGTGTGAACAAAGGAAATGGATCTCCTTGCCATGCAAGGAATTGTCATCAATGTGAGTAAAGTTGGCAGTATCAAGATTTTAGCACAATGGGTGAAAACCAGTAATAACACAACTTTATCTGACTACTTTAAGTCATCCAGGCCTATCAAGCAGTAGCTTCAGCAAGGGTTTCTAAGCTTTAATCATTGTCGACCAGGCTATAGTCTCTAACTTACTGAAACAGCTGATCTTCCCCTGAGTGACATGTCTGGTTGCATTTGTGGTACCTGACCTACATTGCAGTACTTTCCTTGGTACCATCTCATCATCTGATGTCCCATGAAAGTACTCAGAATTGGAACTCACTCCCAATAAAGGATGATAGTTAAATGAAAATAAAAACACATTTGACAGCCCACAACAAAGGCAAATCTCAATGGCTTTTGCATGTGTTTGCCTGCTGAATCAGACAGTAGTTCCTGTCCCCACAGTGCGGCTGGATGATGGATCACCAAAATGACAAAAAATCAGGATAGTACTTTGCACTGTATTCTTTCTTCTCTCTGAAATCTTGGTAAAATCAGGCATGCTAATTAATCCTCTGTTTCCCTGAGGTTTACTGTTAGACCCGTTTAACAGGTGGGTAAACCAATGCACAAAAGTGTTGTGACTTGCCTTCTCTGAACTCTACACCCACTTTGGGTCAAGATGCTCCAGCACTCCAGGCTTTATTTAGAACAACCCCATCATTTCTTTAATGGTAGGCAATTTCCCTTCCTTTAGGATGAATCTTACATCCTCCCTATTTGCAATTTAAATATCATGGAAGATGAATGAGTCAATGGTAAAACTCCCATTGAGTTTAAGGAGTGTAAGGACATGAAATTTATTTCTGAAGAGCCTGTGTGCTTGAAAGCATTTGTTTTTCTTTCCCTCCCCCCGGCCCACAATGTTATTAACCAGTTGAATAACAAGTACTGCCTCTCCCTGCAGACTTGTGCCTTTGAGCTCAGTGTATTCAGGTTTTCACCCACTTAGCACAAGACCACATCATAGTTGGAACGGAAAGGTAGCTGCCATGTTTATACAATAATTTCCAGTTTTAATTGTGAGTACTGTCTTGGACACTTAAACTTTCCTAACCAGGGGATTCGTATTGCAGTATGAAAGAACATTCCTGTGAAGGTAAGATTTCTAAACTTCCACTTGCATCTGACATGGTAATAACTATGACCCCCAAATTATGTCTGCTGATTGCAACCCCATAGCACATACCAGTAGACATTACCCTAAGCTTTCTCAGCTTTACAGATTTTCCTATATTGAGTCCACTCTCTTAATCAGGAGATAACACAGTAGTTTCTGCCCACAGTCTGTGAGCTGCTATCAGTGGCACACATGATTTCAAAAGCCATATTCCAGCGGCTTTCTCACCAGTCTCAAGTGTATGGGGAAAAGTCTCATCCCCTTAATCAAACAAATTAGGAAGGTAGATTTTTTCCACTTGGTGCCAATATACTAAGGACATTGGCACTTCCATTCTACTTCTGTTATCTTTTTGGCCTTTTGTGTACCCAGTGTTAGTTGATGGCAGATACCAGTTTCAGCTAACAGCCTCCTGGACAGTGCAGTGCCTGAGACAGCTTCTCTAGAGAAGGGGGAAGGGGAGAAGCTTGCATGCGGCTGGGTAACCCTTCTTCATCCCTCTGGGAATTGGCTCTTGTTCTGTTGTGGACCTGAGAGGCTGCCTTTTCACTCAGTTGATTTAATTTAATTAGCCTCTGTGAAGCAGAGGCTTAGAGTTGCTAAACCAAAGCTCACAAGAATCTAGTTGACAAAATGAAAGGCACAAAATCAAAAGCTAATTTTTTGCAAAGTTCACTTGTGGACCAACGTGAACTACATGGTAAAGATCAAAAAGTCTTAGACATTTGTCAAAAATATGAGGCTTCAAAGACAGAGTAATTTAGCTTAATTCTGAGGAGCATTAGCAGACCTGCAATAAAGAATTAAGTCTTATCTCTGGTGCTTCAGTAAGATTTTCAGATATGTGGTTCTGTAATTCAGCAAAATACTGCACCGTATGTGCAAAATAATAATAAAAATATTCCTTGACCCATTTTCTTAAGCTTCATTCCCAATTATCTTTAGTTGCTTCTGAAAAAGAGACTTTTTATTTCAACTATGGAATATCTATGGCTGCTTTACTTTAAAAGTTCTTCCTATTTCGAAATAAATTATGTTATCTAGCTGTATTTTCCATTTAAATTTATCGCTCTTTGATTGTATCCAGCAGGTTTTCCTCACTCTATTGTTAGGTATTTGAACCTATCTCAGTTTCCTCATTTATTTTCTTGCTGTCTTCTGAGGTTTGCACAAGCACCAGACGGTCAACCAGAAAACAGCACAAGCTAAACCCTTCACCTTCACTATCAACTTCCTTTCCTCTTTAGAAGAAAACAAATACTGGCATACATTAGAGCTTTTACCTCTGTTTTGATGAGCTTTTTAAAACAGTGTCTGTAATCCTAGATTCCACACAGCCCCAGTAATTCCTTATCTGTGTAACCTCACCAAGGATGAAGGATTATTTATCTTTCTCATAAGAGTACTTTGCAGGTCCAAATGAGCTTTCTTCAGCAGAAAACTAGTGCTCTTGAAAATGTCTGTCTCACTATATAGTTCTTTTTTGTGTTACATTTTACATTGAGGAGTAATAAATGAAGAGACAGTGATGGTTCAGTAAGTCAAAAGTATGAAGAAGCAAGAAAAAAAAAATAAAAAAAATATTTTTCCTTCTTTTAAATATGCTTTTCTGAAAATATGGAAGCAGAATGCTCTGCTTTTTCAACATTGTATTCACACTAATTGATTTAATTTTTATTTCATACTCTTCATTGTGGAGCATATCACATTCTATCTCCTACCTCTGGATGTGGAAGTGATTGTAAAAGTAACAGGTTGGACCAGTACAGCAAACCTGTCCCTCCCTCACAAGTTACTGCACTAAGTCACTCAGTGTCTTTCACTTAGTTGAATTAAGCAGTGGCCTACTCTCTTCCATACAATATTTTTTGCAAGACTGCTGAGTAAATGTTTTCGGCATGGTCTCATTTAGCAGATATTCCCATGTGGCTTCCATGCATCCCCATACTAATACTGTTCTCTATGTACACATATGTACACATGGATTGCATTACTTGATGCCCTTTTGATCTAAACATAAAATAAATAATAATAGTTTAAAAAATAAATATAAAAATCCCAAACTAATAAAAAGCCAGGTTTCTTTTCAAGCTACTGGGCAACAACACAATTCCCCTCTTCTGGGTCCTTCACCTGTGACTGCTGACTGCTGCAGATCATTTGTGCAACCCTAGTTGCATTCTGAATCTCTCTTTTCTCTATTGCTGGCATTGGTTGTTCCCTTGAATTTATATGTGTGGTTTTTTTTTTGTTTTTTTTTTTTCCCTTTCTCTTACTTTTTGGCCTCATAACCTCCCTTGAGTCTTCAACCACTGTTAAAACACTGTGTATCAGCTCTTACCCACTTGCTCCTACTGGGTGGGAAAGCATTAAAACATTGGGAAGGATGGTTATTCTCTCTTTGCCAGCCTGTTTTTTTTTTTTTTTTTGAGGGAGATTCCCCACTGGTGTAAATAGCTTAGCCTCTATGAATTCATGTTACTTATGCTGAGGATCTGGGCCTTTGATTTACTTTTCCCAGCTGTAGCCATACTGGCTTGTTCATTTACTTTTATAACTGTGCCATTCAATTCCATCTGAGCACTACTATGGCACTGTGATTTAGCTTAGACCCTACTTAACACAGAATTTATTGTCTCAGTAGATAAATGATGACTGTATACTATTTCTCCTAATAACTTGCATACTACTGATAACATAATGTGTACTGCACGTTTGATGCGTAAGGGTCCCAGGTGCTTTATAACATAGTATATGAACTATATAAAAAGATAACTTCACTCCCTGCTGAAATGCAGCCATCTCTGCTGTGAAGCATGCATAACCACACTGCAGAACAGTTTGGGATGCAAAGTGGTGTCCAATTGAAACTGCAAGGGGAATTTTATGTAAGTACAATATAATTACCCAAGCTGGATGTCAGCCAGGACTCAGGGAACACCCTAGATCTTGGAGGAACTGCCAATGGGAGATGGAGATGTTACTACAAGCATACATGTTCTTGTTTCTTGATCAATTCCAAGAGGATAACTTGTTGTCTTTTAATTTCCTCTTTAATGTTTATCTTTTTTTTTTTTTTTTTTTTAATCAGCTGCTCTTTCTGTAGCCTTATTATGTGTCATGTTCTGATTTCTCTCCTTATATTTCCTCTCCTACATTTCAGACATCCCAGTATTTCCTCCCTGCCTCTCCCCCCCCCCAAGTCTTTCATCCAAAGCACTTCTAGTCCTAGTAAAAAGGACAAAATGAGCTGTTTATATCATGTTGTTGAATAAAATGTTTGCTATATGAGGGTTCACCATATAAGTACATACAGAATTTGCACAATCAAAAATAACTAAAACATGTTTGTTTGCTTGTTTTTCCCCTGATACTTAAATGATTTATCCCCCTGCCTTTCTAGGATCATGTTATTGAGGGAGGGTGAAATTCCCTAAATGGAATGTCCATACCAAGAACCCTACACACAACCTCCTCCACATCTCCTTAAAGCTTACACTAAAATCAGTAGCAAAGCTCTTCAACCACAAAAGGGTTTGCTCCTGGAAAGCCACGTGATGCTGAGGTGAATACAGGTAGTAATAAAAATGAAACAGTTTAATTTTTCAGCTCATTATATGCACCAGCCCTCCGTTGGCTTCTGAGCTGTCCCACAAATACCCATAGCACAGCGGCAGCTTGTCAGCTCATCCTGGTGCAGCTGCCCTTGGGTAAGGCTTTCACTCCGAAATGTGTCACCAGGTGTCATGGGTTATATTTCAGTGTTTGCTCCACCTATGCTTAGCTCTCCAATATTTCATTGAGGGGCCTTGGCCAACTTGAGAGATTCAGAGCAGACTTCATACTGCTTTTGGCTAGGAGTCATTACTGGTCAGAATGGCTGGGAGTGCTGTTTGTGTGTTCATGGAAAGAGAGGTCTCTGTCTTCTGCAGACACCAAAATCTTGGCAAAACTAAAAATCTTCTCCTATATCTTAAAATATTAACTATTAAATCTGTGAAACACTTAGAGAACAGTATGCTGCCTGACCCTGGTCTCTTCCCCTCAGAATAGCGTGCTCCCCTTCCTTACTCTAATTCAATTTTTCACTCTGTTAAGTGAAATCAAATGTCAAAGTTCACTAAACTATGCTGGGTGAAATGTGATATTTTTCTCTTGACTTCGTTGCAACATTGTCTCACTTTCTGTGTGAAATGTTCCACTCAGCTCCACTCTGTAATCAAAGGCTGATGAAATATCAAGGCTCAATTAATTATTACAGTGCCTAGCAGCACTGCTGAAGTTGGTGGGTGGAGAACTCATTCCTTTTAATTTTGCATTGAGCTCTATCCTGCTGCATGAGTTCTCTGGTCAGGATCTCAACGTGCACTCTGTAGAGATTTTTATTTGAACTTCACGCATCGGGAGACATGCTATATCGATACAGACCTAAAGTAAACGTTTATTTGTTTTCCTTTGAATACCATCGTCTTTTTTTCCCCTGGCCTGTGCACCTTGAATTCCTTTGAAATTTTAGTGTTATTGTCCTGTTTGCTGAATTGATTGTCAGATGGTTTTCTGTGAGCACGATGAGTCTCTAGTAAAGTGCCAACTAACTATGCAACTATGTGAATAAGGAGGATGATGGTTACAACAAGAGTTGGAGTATTTTAGAATGAAAAATAGAAAAATCTTCCCTGTCAGTATGTCTTTCTCTTTCTTAAAACAAGAAAGAATAAGAGATTTCCTTTTGGCTGGAAATTCTGCAGATGTTCATTTTTGTGTATTTAATTGGCTGCATTGTCAGTGACATGAACTTTTGCTAAGGGAAACTAAAAATACTTGAATAATAAACAGAAATTGAGTGTAATAATTATATGTGTTATTTACTGGAAAGTGTCGAATTTATTATTATGGACATCATTGTCATCAGGGTTATTGCTGTTGTTATAGCTTTGCTGAGATACATAATTCCAAAACCCAGAGGAGCTGACTGTGCTGTGTACTGGGTGAACACAAAATAAAAATCTGGTCCCTGCTGCAAAGAGCTCGCAGGCTAGGGAAAGAATTGGTAGTACAGATTTGATTATTATTACTATATTTTTTTTTTTTTCTGAAAGAAGAATTCATTTGTGATTAAATATCTTTTATATTCTACCAGATGATTTATAGATGCTTTAAAAACTCTGGGACTGCTCTAAACTCCATTGAAATCAATGCAAAAGCACAGCTAGGACTGATTTATTTCTTGTCATGTGGAATCCTACAGCTTATATGTACCAGAACCATTTTCTGTAGCACTGAAATGCGACCACTTCTTGTGTGGAATACAGCAACTTTTAAACATTTTTTTCTAATAATAAAAATAATAATGATAATAAAAGCTTGATTCTTTAATGACAGAAAACAAAGAAGCCTATCTGACTATCTTTACCTCATCAAGCTACTTGGCAGAGTGCAATTGTCTTCTTTTGAGTTTGCTGAGGATACTGGCATAATATCTCTGTTTTTTTTTTTTTTTTTTTTTTTTTTTTTTTTTTTTTTTTTTTTTCCATCTGATCTCAAGTGACCGCAACTGTTCAGAGCTTTGGTTTTCTCTGATCTAAATGATTGCAGCTCAAGCACCAGAGTGTCCCCAAGCACCATGCTGGGAGGCTGGCTCCGCACTGACTCAGAGGGAGCATTCCCATCTAGCTGACTCACCAGCACTCAAATGCACTGCCAGCAATCCAGATATTAAACTGATTCTCCATCAACATGGGGAGGGGGAGGGAAGAGAACAGATTAGTTTTCAAAAATGAAATACTGATGGTACTGAGTGCATCAATTGGACCATTTTGCCATATGCAATAGACCAAACAAAACAACTTAAATGGCCAAGTTTGTTAAGTTTGCAAAGCAGATGCTGTGCGGGCTGCTTCTGCTTTTTTTTTTTTTTTTTTTTTTTTCTTTCACAGGGTTGTTTATTCCATATTGCATCCAGACAAATTCATTGTCCTTTCAATGGGACTGCACAAGCAGGGCTTGCAAACTTCATTTTTTCCCCTCCATTTCTAGCTAGACTGTGTGAAATATGTGTAAAGAGAAGGTTTGTATAGTCATTATCTTTTGTTAGATCAACTGTTACAGTTGGTAAAAAACAACAAACTCTAAGGCACACAAGCCCTTTGTCAGGTTTGACACTGTAAAAAGACAGCAATGATAAAAAGTAAGCTCTATGTCCTATTATTTTTGTTTATTTACATGCTAGGCTTATAAGGTTACTACCAATTAACAAATAATGCTTTTGTAGTAGATATGTCATTGGTGTTGGATGATGTAAGCTTTTATCATCTTTCAAAAAAAAAAAATCAGATTTCTTTTTTTTTTTTTTTTAATTTTATTTTTATAAAATACTTTTAGAAGGGTAACTTTAGAGCAGTACTACAGGGCTGTTCCTGCCTTGATGATCTAGGATTGTATGGATATTTTTTTTCTGTGGAGTGAAAGTAAATTTTAATTTTACAAGTATAACAAGAATATTTAAGGAATGTATAGGAAAATATAGCAGAAGGAGCACAAAAAACACTAAATTTCATAAGGGTTATCACTGTTGTCATGATATAGAAATATTTCTCACTTAATGGTGCAGGATAGAAGAGGGTTCCTCAAACCTCATCTCTTTCTATTCTCTTTCCTTACCAT
Organism: Anas platyrhynchos; assembly: GCF_047663525.1. Taxonomy (NCBI): domain Eukaryota; kingdom Metazoa; phylum Chordata; class Aves; order Anseriformes; family Anatidae; genus Anas; species Anas platyrhynchos. The sequence goes on from NC_092591.1 coordinate 13,794,226, forward strand.
TTTCCATCCCTGTCAGTAGGGTCCCACAAGATGAGTGCTTATTAGATATTTTCCTCTGGCTGAAGTGAAACACAATTGTGAATGTTAGACGGGAAGTCATGTGTCTTCTATTATTCTACATGTATAATTTAGCTCATGGACAAAGGCCCAGTAATGGAGCACAGATACATCAGATACATTAGGAATCAATTAATTTGTTAGCTCTTGGCCTCCTAGGCACACGTAGGTGAGATATAAGAAAGTAACAGAAACAATACTTTTTTTTCTTTTTTTTTTGCTATATATTAAAAAAAATTAATGAAGTTCATCAGTGGAAGTAAAAAGTATTTTTAGGGCAGATAATGAAAGGAATGAAGGAAATGACAGTGGCCAGTGAAGACAGCCTGAGTCTGGCCATTCCCCCATATCAAGAAAAGACCCAAACTTGATTGCACGTTAAGTGGAAAGATTTGGTAGTTTGATTGAGAAAGCATGCTTAGTTTTTTAACAATAGACATTGAGAAGCTGTGGGGTTTTGTGCTAAATCTTATTACTAGAATTAGATTGTTTAACCTTTCTTTGGGAAAAAAAAAATCCATAGAAAAAATGAATAAAATATTTGAGTTCTTAATACCTCAGTGTACGTTGGAGAACCATTCTTCTTTCTGTAATAACACATGAAGTGCAGTGCACTAGATTGCATTTTTAATGCTTCAAGAACATTACTTTGCAATGAATGTGCTTCAGAAAAACAGTTTTGCTGTGTATTTTATTGGCTGAGTTAACACAACAAATACTATAAATCCAGTAATTACTAATTGCCTCCTCCATTATAATGTAAGAAATGAATCATAAACCTTTTATTACTTTAACGGTGGACTACAGGAAGGATTAATCTTCCAGTGAAGCATTTTTCATATTTACCTGGTTTCTTCTGTTATACTGTACTCGTTTGCTCTTCCCAGTCTTCCTATTTAATGCTCTGTAGTGGCCCCTACCGGGAAAGACACGCCTGGAACTTAGCAAAAGCCTTGACATCTGGTGATAGATCTATTTAGCTGTTGGTGGTTTAGCAATTACCCCTTGGTGGGGAGAGGAAACAAAATTAGGAGGCAATTCTAAGTAACCTTTTACCATCCTTTGCTCTAGTTGTGGCATGCACACTGCTGCTACATCTGTAATGCACCATCTCAGGGTGCCTGAAAGCTGGTGTAAAGATGAGCCTGACAAGGGGAAACTGAGGATCATGAAGTATTACATAAATGAATACTATCAGGAGAGAAGTATTATAGTCAAATATTTATGCAGATTTTGTGTTGAGCCCCTGACATAATTTAATCATGCAACTAGATGCATTTTCATTGCATAAACTCATATTGGTTAATAAATCTGGGGTTTGCTCTTGAATTTGAGTAGTTTACAGCAGTGTTCTGAATGTCTTTTTCATGTGGTATTTACCTTACTGCTGTTGCTATTTTTATTATTATTATTAAAGATTTTGGATTATAATGTAACCTAAAGTCCTAACTAAGATTTGACCCTGTCTGGTAGGAGACATATAAATGTATATGAAAAGGTAGTTCCAGCTCCAGGAAGTTGTAAGTGTAGTGGGAAGAGAAGGAGGAGTTTAACTACTTTCCTATTAAGTCTGTGGTTAAAGAAGGCAGAGAACTAAGATCATGCCTAGTTACAAGTTTTCTCTGTTCTGTACTATCTCCTTCCAAGGAAAAGCACACAGATGAAATCTCTTACATTACTTTCTATGCACTAAGGATGCTATCCAACATATATAGCCCAAATGGTCCTGATTGGAAGAGAAATTCCTTGTAAATATTTTATCTGTTTCAAAACTAGACTCGGTTGTAAAAGGAATAAGTAACCTGCAGCAGAAGACTCTCTCTCTCTCTCTCTATATATATATATATATATATAAATATAAATATATATATATATTTATTTTTTGGGGGGAGTGTCTTCCATAGATATGTAGTCATCTTTGAGCTCTCTTTATCAGTGAAAATCCAAAGCAACTCCCCTGAAACCAGTGTGTTTATGGCATTTTACAGCTGGACAGTGACCCAGAGTTCTAGATAAAGTACCCAGTTCTGGAACTGGAAAATACTGCAGAAAAGGAGCAGAAGAGTCTGAGAAAACAAAGCTTAGGAGCTTCAATTAACTTTAAGGAATTGTTTTCGGGATGATGTTTTCCCTCTTCAAATACCAAAAAGGTGTGAGCAATCAAATTAGGTGGAACATATTAGTTTTGTGGTATCTAGGGTCAGCATATCATAAGGATAGACACCACAGTGATTGCTACCAAAATGGATGCTGCTCTATAGTTTACAATCCAGATCGGTTCCTGCAAACATCTTTGTCATACAGGATCCTTTGTTTCCCCCATATTTCCAGAAATGAATGATCTGTACACATAACTAAAGACTTATGTGAAAGACTGAGGTCTTAAAACTTGGTGAGTAGCAATATACAGCACATGAAGCTAGGTAGAAGGGAAGGATTACAATATAGAGTGTTCAGGAACAAGAACAAGAAAAATGTTCTCCAAAAAGTTCATCTTGCTCCTTCTATTCTTGTGCTTTATTAGTGTTTAGAGCTGTACATGTAAATAGAGAAAACATTTTCATCCCTGGTGACCTTTTTAGTCCACCATTATCATAATTTTCTTCCTTGAAATACCACTTCCAACTCTTGCTTTCCTTTGGATGTCACACTATTTCAAATCACCTGATGTAATGATAGGTAATACGGTAATATGAGATGATATGACCAGAACAGCAGTATTGTTTCCATTGCAGAGAGAATCACCAGTGTGATGATGTTTTGATTTAAACTCAGACCCTATTCTCTTTTGTATTTCAACAACTGAGCTTAAGCGGAAAACTTAATTTCATTTGATCTATATTTATATTAGAAAAGTTAAATAACAGAATATATTGGTAGAAATATTTTTCATCACCATCCAGCCAAAGCACATTAGATTATAGGTTTTTCAAAATGTACTTTATTGCTAAACTTTTTAGCTTACATTGGGTGACTGTGGAAAGGTGTAGGTTGCAGAGGGGCTGCAGGGGTAGCCTGTGTGAGAAGATATCCATGCTGCACCATGTGGAATATGAGAGGGAATGAGCTGCAGGGATAAAACATTAAATTCATTTGAATTTGGAATGTTTTACAGTTCCTTTCCAATTTAAAGACTGCAAAATATTTTAGACCATTTATTTACAAAGTTTCAAAACTATGTTTTCACATGGGAAAATACAGTAGCATCCATTCTGAGACGAGTTAGTAATAATAGACTGACATAATTGGAGGCATACCACAGCGCTCCTAGTGCTTCTCTAACTGTTAGTTTTATGCTCCAGGTTAAGTCATCTTTGACACTGAAATGTGCCAAATCTCTTAACTGTCAGGAGACTTTTTACTGTTTCACCAAATCCTGTTGTTGAACACATTTTTCTTACTTTTGGTTAGTTCATATAGGTGTCTCCAAACCCTGGCTCACAGAAGAGGTAGTCTTGTGTTTTACTTTGACTATGTTATACCATCAGTTCCCAGCCAAATCCAGCATTCAGAAATGACATATCAGCCTCCTGAATAGTTATGAGAGTGAATGTAACTAGAAGGAGAGGCAAGAAGGACAATGAATCTCACTTGCAGGAATTGCTGCAGGACTTATGATTTCTCATTCTTTTTGCAGACTTTTTGTCTATACCACTAGTGTCTGAGATCTTTCTTAAAGAAAAAGAAGCCCTCTGTCTTCCAGGCTGAAATTCTCACATCACTCCAGAAGTCATAGATTTGGTTTTTTTTTGTTTTTTTTTGTTTTTTTTTTTTTATCAAATTCAAAAATTCCTAGTTACAATGCCATTGGTTAGGGAGATTAAGGAGGAAAAGAAATATATTATTAAAAGCTAAATTCCGTGCTACTTCAGATCAACAGAAGCCTGTGGATAATCTAGCTGTTCTGTCTGTTTTGTAAAGTACAGCGCTATCTACAATTACAGCTCCATAAAGAAGCTTTATATAAGTCATTCATCATCCTCATCACAATATGCTACAACTGTCCCCAATAGATGACTGACCATGTATTACAGATGTTACTTTCTTGACTAAATATCCAGCTGATGTTGAGGAGTTTGAGTGAATGTGGGTGTATGAATGTTTGAGTATATACATATATAAACAAACACAAATGAGCAAGCAAGAACCAATGTAAATTTTATGCATGCCTTCCTAAGGTTTTAATGACAGCTCCAGCACAATCTCAGAGTTAAGGTTCATGAACAAAACAATGATAAAGGACTATCAGCTGTTGCAGCTGTTTAAAACAACAACAACAAAAAAAAAAAAAAAAAAAAAAAAGAAAGAAAAGAGAGAGAGAGAGAAAGAAAGAAATGAAGAAGAAGAAGATGAAGAAGAAAAAGAAGAAAAGGAAAGAAAAAAAGTTTTGGATAATTAAAAGGATTTTGCCTTAGAATCAAAGAGGCTGTAGATGAAGAAATCTAGAGAAATTATCTAAGGCCGCCTCAACCTTAGCATTTATTATTCAACACCTCACTCATTGCCCTGATTATAAATATTTAATCACTCAACAACTGTAAGTGCTTGTGTCTTCCTGGAGGACCTGCAAGCATTAGGAAATAAAGGGATGGGGGGAGCGGGGAAGAGGGGGACTAGAAAGGCAAAGAGCCTAAAACATGCATTGAGATTATACAGGGACAAGTGAAAAGGTGTGAAGGACACCACTGAATTGGGCCTTTTTAATCAGGTTGCACAAACACCTGAACGCTAATTCATTTTGTTTCTATTCACTGGACTTCAAAGCCATATTTTTTTTATTGTGTGGCAGTCTCTGACAGAGGGTGCCTTTGGAGAACAGGCAGAAAATGTTCTTAATGAAAGCAGAGCCCGGAGCAGTGAGAGGTGCCATCCGTGTACCCTTCTTTGTCTGTCATAAAAAAAAAAAAAAAAAAAAAAAAAGCAGGCTAGCTTGGCAGGCTTTTGGGCCTATCAATAATGCATGAGAATTACATCTGCCCTGATGCCAGGAGAAGGCAACAGCAGAGAAGAGGGTTGTGTTACCCTGAACACGTATGACTTCCTATACCTCCTCCCTCTCCATACAGAACACATGCTTTTGAATACATTCAGTAATGTAAGGCATACACCCTCTCTGAAGGGGCAATATTACTTTCTTTACCTGTACAGGATACGCAGATTTCAGTTCAGTGCAGCTAGGTTGCTTGGAGTATGCTGTTTTATCCTGAAATCCCATGAGTTTTGTTATGAGTTGTTTTTTTTGTTGTTGTTTTTTATCGCTAGGAGAAAAATATTAAAACAATAGGAGGGGAAACCCTCTTCACTTCTTCATACTTCACATTGTTTGGAGTGTCCCCAGTTTGCCTTCACTGTGAGGATTCTGGTTTAGACATGAACGTATTTCATATTCTTTCCCTTTATTTGTTTATTTATTTATTTTTGTTTGCTGAGCACTGGAAAGAAAAATATCTATCTTAGGAAGAGTAAGTTTTGAATATACTTTCATGTAAGAATGAGGAACTTCCAAAAACCTCAGCACATTCAAAGGTACAGCATAAAATTAGGGATGCATGCTGAAAACTGTGAGTCTTTTTTAGCTTCTCTTCTGTAACAAGAGCTGCACCCTTGAGGGCTTATTTCTTTCCAGACAATATTGTGCACTTTCCATAATTTCTTGTATAAACATGTCCTCCACAAGCACAGCCACTGGTGATTTGGCAAAGTACTCAGAGGCCTGTATATTCTTCTCCGAAGTTTCAGGATAAAGTGTGGGCATTCTACAGTTTGTCCCAGCCAAATCTGCTGCAGATTTTCCGGGAGATTTTTCCCAAAGCATAGCTGAGAGTTAAATGCTTACTTGCGTATTTTGTTCAGTTCAGTTCAGTCGAAGTGCTACTCCTGAAGCCTGCAGAAGGAAGGCCTTGGCAAGCACTTCAGCCTTCAGCTCTGAAGTTACACTTAGATGGGTGTGGTGAATCAAGCTCTCTTGTGTCCTGAGGAAGGCTGAGCATGCAGTTTAGTATGTTACATGTATAAAATCTTCCTTGGAAAAACTGAACTAATTGGGCATGCAATGGGTGGATTGGCAAATACCGGACTTCTTTTACTGAGCAAGCAAGGGGACTGAACCAAGCATACTGTTCTGGTGGAAGTGACTGGCATACAGCCTCACTATCCAGACTTTGCTAGCCCTACTCCACAGAGCACTCTGCTCTTCTGTATCAGAGATACTGCCACATTTGTCATGATGGAGCTCAATGACCAAGTAAAAATCTCAGGGAAAGAAGACAAAATTGTGGTATCCAAATGCAAATTTTTGTGCTCTTCATTGTAGTGCAACTGGATGCTGGCCAGAAAGTCTAGAAGCTGTGAGTGGTCTTATTAACAATGGCCACAAGAAAATAGAAAAGATGCCACGGCAGTAAAGAAAACCTGCAGCTCTACTTTCTTTACAAAAAGAAAGTCATTCTTTCACCAGTTTTTTGTTTTGTTTTGTTTTGGTGACCTCCCTGTGAGGGAATACAGGGATCTGCAATGGAAGTTACAAGATACTATTTTGAAGGGATTAATATTGTCTCATCCAACATAGATAAATAGGAGAGTACTAAAGTTATGCTGTATCAACAAGATGGTACCTCATCATATGAATGTGGAAGATTCACAGCCAGCCCTGCTGACTGTGGTTCTGCCTCTGTATCACACACTTACAGAGGAAGAGAATCTGTACAATAATAGGGCCTTCCTCTTACACTGCCTCCTGCCTTTAGGATGGATGTTTTGGAGGAATGCAGTCTGAAAGAGCCAGGAAAAAGGGAAATGTATCATCACTAGGCAACTTAATCATGATAGGTGTCTGAGCTAGGACATTCACAGCTAATCTTTCAGTAATGGCACTCTATTTCCTCTGTTATTGAACAAAGTACTGGAAATCTGGCTCACCAGCTCCATTTTCACAAAAACATACAGGGATGGAAACCCACTGCCAGACTCAAGGGTAGGCTGGGTACAGCATAATTCCCTTCACCCTTCACCACTCTCCAGGACCTTTAAGTGTTACTTGAGAGATTCAGATAAGGTGTGTGTCCCTCTCTGCCATTGCAAGAGTTGTTACCTGCTTAGAAAGCTAGCCTACAACTTGTAAGTCGTGTTGCAATAATGAGTCTTGGCATTGCCTGTGGGCTGCTGCTGCTGCCACCACTGCCACTGCTGCCGCCTCCTCTGCCTTCTCCTCCTCCTCTTTCACCGCCGCCTCCTCCTCCTCCTCTCTTTCTCCTACTTTCTGTGCTAGGGGTTGGCCACAGCAAGAACTAAGAGCATGCTTCTGTGGCAGTGCCAAGCAGCCCCAGGCTTCTGCCAAACAACTGACTGTTTTGTCTTTGGCCGCTGTGTGTAAAATGGCAGGTCTAATGAGACAATGTGGAGCAGCTGGTTTTGGCTGTTCCTCTAGCATAAGCAATTACAGCCACAAGTTGGGATGTGAATGATTTGTACCTCAAAGGCTATTTTCACCCAGGTGAACTCCTTTGAAAATTCCTTAGCGGGAGTGATGTCTTGGCCCCAGCCCCAGCACATAGCTTGTGCAGGATTTACTCTGTGCTCCCCCTGCCCTGCAGTTTGCTTCCCTGAGGCATTGTAGGTGCAAAATCCCACCAGTACTTAAGCAAGTGACCAACTCAGAGTGAAAGCCTTTCAAAAAGGCTCCCCAGTCCTGCAGCAATTGAGACCCAGACCCACAGACATTGCCCCCCTGTCTTTTGCAGAATGTGTCTCAAAATGTCAGCTCAAGGATAACCCCTTATTCATGCTTTGTGAAGTTGTTAGAGGTGCCCACTCTTTCAAAAAAAGACAAAAAACAGAAAGATGTTAATGGCAGATTGTAGTTCTGAATTCACATGTGAAGACACAGGTAAAGCTAAGAGGTCTGTTCTTCTCTTGGCTTATGTGGATGAGTATAGCTACTGGGATTTACACATATGGACATCAAGGAGAACCTTACTTTGTTTGAAACTAATACATACCAGATTTTTATTTATTTATTTATTTATTTATGACATGACTGACTTCAAGCTGCACTATAGTGTACAGTGCCCTGAACTGAAATGCAAAAATTGGTATCATTGTTAGTGATTCTTTCACCTGCCTTTGCTTTGCTCTTTTTTTTTTTTTTTTTCTGAGAATAAAGATGACTTGTACAATGCAGTTTTGATAAAGATTGAATAAAAACAAAACAAAAAAAATTCCCCACGCATACTGTACTTTTCTTAGTAAGATCAGTGCAGTGTGTCATCTTCCTCTCTCCTCCTTGGAGAGATAAAAAGTGACTCATTACCTTGCTTCGCTTTAATATTTTAGATATATGAGAAGACAGAGACAGTAACAAGAGAGTCAGTGAACAGGAAGATGAATGCTGGAGGTGGGGAGGAAGGTTTGGAATGATGCATAAAGAGGAGAAGTTGAAGTGAAATAATGTTCTGGAGAATAAGCATACTTGCTTTTGATGGGGGAGGTAGGGACAAGTACATTTCTGTTTACTTAATTAGCATGTGGAATACTTTGGATAAAGTTATATGCATTTTGATCTCATATGAGTTATTATACTAGCTTGCCAACATAAAAACATTTGGAAATGCCAAACAGTGTAGTGAATCTTTAAAAGAGCCTGTTTGCAATCAATGGTTGTTTTATGTTGCTATTAGAGAATGGAATGATATACGGCATTGCTGCGTGATATACTGCACCCCAGTTTACTGAATTTATCAGAGAAACAAACAAGACCATAATGACTCACAAGCACTGAGGGTAGTAGAGACTTGCGTGGGCTTCCCAATAGTTTAGCTAATTCTTCATAGCATGTTGTATGCTAAAACACACTATCATCTTTTCCCTCCCTACTTCTAAGTCATTACATAAGGACCCTTTTAACATACATTATTGAAAAATCTCCATTACAGTCCATAATTTTAGTGAATTTGATTAAATATCCATGACAGAAAATAAGGTATTATAACACATGTACTTGTATTGCAAAGGTCTGCTGTAGTTGAGGCTTGGATGCCTTCTTATGTTCAAATGAACTGTCCTGAGAAAATAATTTGGTGAGAAATGAACTTAGAAGAACTAAAAGCATTTAGATCTGAACAAATTACTGAGCAAAATTGCTTTGCCATGAAATCTTAGTCTCATTGTCAAAGATGTTTAGTCTACTCTGAATGTTTGATCTATGAGGGCTCTATTCAGAGCAAATTTCCTTTTCCACAGTTTTGGCCACAGAGACTCCATGAGGCTTCTACAACTTGGCACTTAGATATCCCTCAGCCTGGTTTTAGAGCCAAATGTTTCTGGGCACTCCTTTGGAGGAGCTTTGGCTCGAGACTTTGGCAAAAACCACGAACTAGAGCTGAGCAAAAAAGTTGTCATGCCTACCTTTATGCAATTATAAAGGGGAGGGCCATTGACTGGTACTATCAGACCTGCTTGGTCCCTTGTACGGGTTGGGGTGGTTAGAACAGTGACATCATTAAGTGCAAAGAGTCCTCCCAGGCAAACTGACAGCGCTGCTAGGGCGTACCCAAATGACTTCTTTATGCTTGCCTGTACTGTGCTAGAAATATTGGAGGGGGCTCTGGCACATGGGTTTGTCACAACTTGCTATGGATCTACTTGTATCTACAAATTGACTGGCATGATAACAGATGGTCTTTCTTCTGTGCATTTATCTTGCTTAAATATGGCACTGTCCCTGATGCTGAATGGCTGCTGGCTTCCACCCCAGAGGTGGCTGCATTTCAGTGTCAGATGAGGGAATAAAATGCTCTAGGACTCTTTGGGAGGAAAGAAGAATCGAACAAGTACCACGTGTTGGTCATACAGTACTTAAAAATTAATGTATGTTTTTATTGTTGATTTCCTGGTAGACACTCATCCTTCTGAGATTATGTAAGATGTGTTCTCATCTAGTTCATATGCGTTGGTCTGCAACCCCTACACATCAGGATAGAGAACAAGCCTAGCTCAGAATATGATCCCAGTCAGAAGAAGAAAGGAAATGATTTTCTGGCTCTGGAATGACCCCTATAAATTTGAAAGCAATGAGTTTAATGCCACACAGTGTAGGAAACCTGTCACAATATGCATTTTCCTTGTTGGCCTTGGAGTACCAGAGGATTATACAGCTGCAGCTTGAGTGCACAGTAGGCACAGATACGTGGCCCTTTCTAGTGAAACATGCAAAAAAAAAGGACTGATCACCTCCCCAGAAAGGCTGGTGCCAGGCAAACTTTACCTCCCTCTACTTTTTGTCTCCCAGAAGGTCCAGCTACTTCTACGTACAAGAAGCCATTGTGGCTTTCTGATGCACCATGCCTCTCAACACATCTGCTGCAGCAATACAATTGTAGTGCCCTTAGCTTCTTGTCTTTGCTGGTGCACCACAGCTGATTCTGTAAGTTCTGGCCAGCACTCCCTGAGCAGCCATTCAAGTAGGGCAACACCTGCTAGAGGAGGCTGATTTCCACCTCCTCTGACCCCATGCAGAGATTGTCTGCTTCTTTATCCAGGTGCATCCCCATGTGCAATGCTCTCGGGTTCCAAGACTTTGTGAGAGGCTTGTCACTTGATACGTCTGATTACCATAGTTGTACTAGACTTTACATAACACCTCTACATGCATGTTGACACCTCACATGATAGTCAGAGAATTTCCCAGACACCCTTTGCAATGTAATATTGCACCAAATTCATCAAAGCTGGCACAGGGAGACATAAATCAAAGTTCCAAGCTCTGCCCTGGGCATTTGAGCTGCACAATCTCCGTAGAGTATAGCCAAAGTTTCCAGTTGCTAACAGACCTTCTCTTTTAGCATTTTTTGTTTGTTTGTTTGTTCATTTGTTTTGTTTTCCCCCAGGTTTTCTATCACTGAGCATAGCCTTAGAGAAGACAGTGCACCTGTCTGCATATGTTCTAAATCACAGTAGCTTACCATCTGTGAAGGCTTCAACCCTAGATCAGGTTTAAATCAGGTGCATTAGGTGTGTGGAGTGTAACTTAACTATGGTACATGTGTCAGTTCAGAAAATATTTTCTGCCACTCGAAGGAAGCTGGACATGATCAGAAATTTTACTGTCAAAATTACCCAGGCATGTTTCCTCCATCACTCTCCTGTGATAACTATTCTACTGTCTAATTATACTTAATGTAAGTAAAGAATATCACCCTTGCTCAGCTTGCATCTTTCTTTCAGGTTTTTCTTGTTGTTTTCAGTTTTATCTTTTTCTTAAAAGATGTATCTTGGTTTCAGCTATCAACCATGTGCAGAATTGCGATTTCCATTTTCATATTCTTAAATAGCACGTATGCTTTAGATTTTCCCCATTATTTTTCCATGTAGCTGCCTTCTGATCATTTATTTATTTGTTGTTCCAGATGGTATGCTTTCTTATCAGTGTCCAGGACAGAAACAGTATACCATTTGTATGGAAGACCACAGTTATGTAAGTAAGGGTTATGACTTCATTATATGATATTTTATGACACAGTTTTTCTGTCTCTTCAGTCTCCATTTGTCCTCTGTTTGCTGCTATGTTATAAGTAGATCTCATATTTATTTTTAATTTTTAGCCACTACTTCTAGGTCTTCCTTCTGGATCATTCCTCAGAAGATCTTCTATCCCATAGATAGAAGTACATGTAGTGCTGTACATTGAAACAACTTGACATTTCTTTTGTTTAACCTCTATTCATGCTCTTCTATTTAATTCATCCAACTCTTCATTCCTATCCTTTACATCTCCTGCATATCCACTACCCGCTAATCATCCACTCTTATCACCCACTAATTTTATCAATATGTTACTTATTCTGTATTTGAGATAGTTAATAAAGATATTACATAAGACCAAAGCCTGATTCTTCTGGTGCCCCAGTAGGCACCATTCCTCAATTATTACACCGTGGTTTATCATTACCCTTCTTTTTTTTGCAGTCTTGTTTACCCATTTATCTATTAATGTTTGTTTTCAATCCACATAACACTGTTCTTCTCCAAGCCAGCTTCAATTAAGTTTTCAAGTAAGGTTTTGTCAGACACTGTATCAAATGTTTTTCTAAAATCCAAATATGTTACATATGCCTCTTTCCCTTCATCCATTAATTTTGATGCTTTATCCAAATACATGACCAAGGTTGTCTAGCAGATTAAGGAGAAATTTTTCAAAGGACTCAGGCCTGTGCTCCATGTTTGTATAATTTGCATATATTAAAAGGATAGCAATATTTTTGTGCCCAAAAATAAATTACAAGGGTAAATCAAAGTAGTTGTTTCTCTACCACCTTATTTGCACCATCTACCAGTGGTTTGAGGGTAAATGTCTAAAATTCTACCTGGAAGTCACCTGAATATGCAGATCTTTCAGATGAAAAAACAAAAGCGTGTTAGCATAAATTTGAATATATTTTTTCTTCTATAAGTAACTTTTGATTATTGAGAGAATATCCAGAGGTGCAACTACAAATAAAATTGAAATGCATTGTAAAAATGCTAACAGAAAGTTGTTTGCAAAAAAGAAACCTCTGATGACATGCTCATTATTGCAATAAAGTTTTTTTTATTTAATGAGTATGGTTCTGTCAATAGTTAGAGAGATTTTTTTTTAAAGTCTCATTTTCTTTTTTTTCTTTTTTTTTTTTTAATTTTATTTTAGTGTCAATCCAGAATTCTAATAAGGAAAGACTAATTAGATCTTTGGATGAAAATTGTCATACGCAACAATCTTTTTATGTTTGAAAAGAGTTGATATTTTTATTTTCTTCAGACTATGCGATTTCCCTACCCCTTCATAAAATATTTTTAGAAGAACAATGACTCCAATGACTCGATATGTTGGTTAAATAAGATGAGCTGTCTTTGACTTTATTTTGGTATTTTGGAGTCTCAACTCCAAATGCCCTACTTGAATGGCTCTTTTTTTTTTTTTTTTTTTTTTTTTTTTTTTTTTTTTTTTTTACTGTCTTCCTTTTTCAAAAGGCGAATCTCTGACTGTCCTGGATAAGAGATTTGGTCAATGTCTGAACACCATGATATTGAGCCTGACTCTCCAGTTATTACAACCATGTGCTTCTCTTTAACTCATTGAGAAAAAAGGCTCAGAAAATTGGCCAGCCTATACTGTAAGTTTATCTGGTGGGGTTCTACTCACTGTCCATCTATCCATTTACCCATTCATCTGAATCTCTAAAGCTACTGTCTTTTTCACCACTTAGAAGCAGCTGAGTTTCTTTTCTTTCTTGCACTGCATATGATTAGGGCTAAGAAAAACATGTAGTGCTAAAGTGGCAGTACAGACTCAGAGGAAAACCTGTCTCCGAAGAGCTGTCACGTACCATTTTGTCCAGGCTGCTCATCTAAACTCATGGAGCTAAATTTATTCCTGTTATAACTCCATGTCTTCATTACAGTTTTGGCCCCTTATGCCTTCTTTCCACTCCAGAGGAAGCATTTCTTCTCAGCATATGAACAATTACTGCAGTATCTTCACTGAATCTCTTATATTTTTGTGTAGTCTTGGGAACTTTTATCACTTGCAAGAAATTTTTTCATAGCCAGAAGACCCATCCAGAGTTTAAGCAATTATTAAAGTTAGAGCACTACTTTTACAAGTACTCATATCATTCACTGATGATATTCAATCTAGAATATTCTCAATCTAGATAATTTGACAGGCTGCAGCTGGAAAGTGATGAGCTATATATATGCAGTGGCTGCTCCATTTGAAAGGATGCATTTCACTAACCATAGATCTGAACCAGCTGAAAGGTTGAAATTTGAAATTTATCAAAGCAAAATGGAAACATTTTAATTTCTTCAAAATATTTACTCTGTTTTCCCTCTGATTCAATGTACTGCCTCAAAAGGTTAAAAACGCAGAAAATAAATGACCTTCTACTATGACTTGTAGAAATTCTATAACCTCTTAGAAATATTTGAGATGCACAGTGATCTAGTAAATCATGTGTGCTGACAAAAGAATTGTCCCTATTATCACAAGTTTGTTCCAATGGTAAAATGAAAGGGGTATTTTGGGAAACAAATAAGCACAAAAACTCAATAAAGATGAGAAATGAACAGAAGTCATCTCCTATAGAAAGAGTTGGTGTTTCAGCATAGGATAAGACATAATTCAAACTTATAGGTAGGAGGGGAAACACTTGGGATAATTACAGCAATGGTGAATGTTCCATGTGAGTGAATGACTAGAAGATAAGATTTTTAATTCCACTCTTGTGGTGCTCATACAGCTTTGAAAATCTCAACCAATTAATATCAGAAATGTGAACACAGTTTTTGCTTCAAATGAGAATAAAAAGAAAATGAATAATTTACTGTATTTTTAAATAAATAATAATAATAGAGCATATTTAGAAATCCTTTACTTTCATAAGGGAAGGCAAGAAAGCTTCAGACTTTTAGACAAGAGAGCTACTGTGCATTCTCATCAAAGTCCTAGGAAAGTACTCAGCATTACCTTTCATTTATCAAGGACCAGATTTTGCCACTGTCACTCTCACCCGGGACTACCTTATTACACAAGTGATCTAATTGACTCAGTGTCAGAATTTGCCTCTAATTAAGGATGTTCTTGTGATTAAAGCACAAGGTGCATGTCAAGAGACTTGTCTTTTCTATGGTTGTTCTGTAGGCTTGTGAAAGTCAGGCAATAGTTCCAAACCAAATGTTGAAATCTCATATTAAGGCAGGATGCCTCTCTTCTCCATTCCTGAGGCTGAAAAACAACAACCCTGATTTCCAGGAGTCTTGGCATCTCCCAGTTAAGTTAAACTCAAAAGGAAAAGTACTAAAATGTATGTACATACATAATCATTTGTCACTTGAGAGTAATCTCTGGACCTTAAGCACCAGCAACACAGGCTGCTGGCTGAAGTGATAGAGAATAAAGAGCACTAAGAAAACAATTGTCTAGATACAAGATGATGACATAATTTCAGACCCCATATTAATGGAAAGTTGTGAAAATATCACTTTATGGTTACTTGAGTTGCAGTTTGCTTTTTGTTAAATGGTATTAATAATTCATACCACCACAGATATGCTTTGAAATATATTTCTCTGTATTGTTATTTTATTGACTAATGTGGACATCCAGTGCTGTATTTAGTTACAAACACTTTAGGGCGGAGACTGTTTTTGGCTCTGGAATCACGCAGTTCAAGTATGGAAAAATTCTAGTCATGACTGAGACTGATACTGTCATGATTAATAGAACAAATAATAATTCTGTTATTTATTGTTTATACAACTCTTAACTATTATAAACACTACAAAATGTAGTACAAACAATATAAAATAATAAAAACATTAGTTCTAGTAAATTGGTTCTCATTAAGAGATATTCCTGAATAGGATTTCAGCTTGCAAATGGCTGATCTTTGTATCACATAGATAGGGATTCCCCCCACCCTTCTCATTACATGCCACCTCCAAGTTGCAGCTTCAGCCAGCTGCATTTTAGACTGTGGATGAAAATGGTGAAACTTGGAAATGAGCCAGAAATATTTAAAATACATGTATGACGAGGACAAAAAATTGATCAGAGATCTAAGTAAATCTTCATAAAATTTACATTGAAAGATTACATGTATGGAACAGGAGATGACATGCTTTATGTGCTGCAAGGATGTAGTTTTTTTTCATGTAGATCATACTATGGGCTGATTAATGACTTTGACTTTTCAGTCTCAGGATCTGTTTCTAAAACCAGCAGAAATATTAGGTGATCATTGCTTCTCCCTTAGTTAATAACAATGATTATCAAACATTAGCATGCCATCAGTCTCTATTTAAACCTCCTCAAGAATGAATTAAGAATGGTAACTAAGTAACCTTGACCCCTCCTTCAAGATCCCATTAAGATACAGTAGCTTAAGAGTTACAGGTAAACACTGTGCATGCCCTAAAATGAAGAGATTCAATATTCTGCACTAAATCACATTCCATAGGAATGAAATAATTGGGGGGTGGGTGGGAAGAAAGGAAGGAATAAATAGCCATAAACATATAGTGGGTTACATTTTCAAAACACCGGCACATTCAAGCAATAGAATATACTGATGGATATCTTCAACCTCACATGCTGTTATGTGTTCCACTGTTGTGTAGATTTAATTCATCCTATTAGACTGTTGTTTATTCAGTTGAGTCTGTAGGTGTCTACTCATGGATCTTACATATTTAATTGTTTAATTTATAGGCAGAGTTGCAGTGGTACTTTTAAAAAGATTTCTGGTATCTGTTTCCTTCCCCATTACATTATTGAAATAATGATAACAAGTTAAAAAAAAAAAAAAATCTTTCAAAAGCACAAATGGGAATTAACCACTTAAAACCTACTGGCTCACAACTGAATTTCTGTTAACAGCAGACCACTGGAATCTTAAAAATTTCCTCATGAAACAGCCCTATCTTTTGAAGCTATCTTTTGAACAAAGTAGTGGCCACTTAATTGCGATAGCCCAAGTTTACAGTGAAGTAGAGTTATAAAAGCTATGTCTTGCCACATAAACTAGATGCTTGCATAAAATTTTGCTGAACACAGAGAAGAAACTAGAAGGAAAATAATAGTGCTAGTATTGATCCGTAGAGTTCTGGTCTTTTTCTTCCACATTTTCTTTCTTTCATCAGAGTTTTGCGTGTATGTACTTGACTGGGGATTAATAGGTTTGTTAACTGAGCCAGGATGGAGAGCTGAAAGGGGGAGGGGGGGGAGGAGGAAGGGAAAAAGAAAGAAAAACAGCCTGCAGACAACTTGAAGATGTGAATTTTCTTGGCTCAAGCTTTGAAGATAAAGCAGTGCCCTAGGGACTGTGGCAAAAAATAAGCTCTCGATTAGGCATCAGGCGCAAACTGACCAGCCTCCAATCAGATTTGTTCTGCCGTGTTTCATTGGAACAGCAATGTGCTAATGTTTTTGCCATTTTAAAATTACACTGTTTTATTTTATTTTATTTTATTTATTTCATTTCATTTCATTTCATTTTTTATTTTATTTTATTTATTTCATTTCATTATTTCATTTCATTGCATTTCTTTATTTCAGTTCAGGAGAATGTAAACTAAATCAGCCATTTTAGCTCAAATGTTGATTATTTATTTTGATTATTTATTTTATTGTTCTGTAAATGTATTTCACTGTCTGTCTGCAAACTTATTAACACCCCATATTGCCATTTGCTACCATAAAACTTCTTTGAATTCCTCCTTAATCTGAGCTGTATATGAAGCAAAGAAGACAACTGTAGGAGAACTTCACCTTCTACCATACTTTCTTGCAGTTGTGACTTTCATATCTCACTTTAGTGTTCACAGCTGAGAGCTTGTAGCATTCATTTCCTGTCCTGAGACAGGGATCTTGGACCCTACAAAAAGGCTTTGAAGAATCCAGAGGCTTGATCCCAGCTTATTATGAAGGATCAATGAGCTGATCGCCTAGAGAACCTGACTGTCCCCTACACTTCTGAGCTTTTTCTCGTGAAGGAGTCAGAGAAATGAAAGATGAGGATGAAAATACAGGCCCGTTTTGCAGCAGCCAGGAAAACAGTGAGGATGTGCTGACTAACTCTTGGCTAGTGACTCTGGTGGGATAGAACTGAAAAGCTTTTGAACAAACAAATGTCTACAGGTTTAATTATTGTGATCTTCCCATACTAAATAATTAAGATGTATCAGTAAGTGCATGTCCTTAGCCTGCACTGAAAGGCAGCTTAGGTAAGTCATATTACCTTGCATTTTCCATGTGTAAAAAGCATGTGTGAACAGAGGGACCAGAGCATCATGGGGACCTGGTAAGTACTTAAACTATGGTAATTCAATACTAAACTGGCTTGGTCCATGATTGCATTTTTGTAAGGCTCGGGGCCCTGTTCTCAGGACTTAAGAAATTAGTGCCCAGAGTAGCACTGTACGACTGAATGATTCCAGATGGTCACTGTAACAGAGCTATTGGAATAAACATTCATGAAAACTACACAATGGGATATGACAATGCTTTATTTAAACTGTAAGATTAAAGATTAAAGCATTGTTGTTTGGGCTTTTCAGTCATATAATGGAGTTTTTTTCTAGGTACGGTACTTATCTTGTCTCTATCTCTGTAGTGTTTGAGCACCTCCCAGACTTTGATGTTTATCTCTCTCACAATACCTCTGTGCAACGTCAAGTATTTCTACCTCTATTTTACAGAGTAACAAGAAGTGGGATAAGGTCCAAGGTCACACAGGAAGAGTGCAGCTTGGGGAGGAACTGAGCAGTGACCCTGGATAAGCATGCTACTTATTAGTCCTTCTCCCTTTGTTTTCATGCACAGATTTTGAGATTGTGTCTGACTTTCACTCTAAGACTGATCACTACAATGGGCAGGAAGATATTTGTTCTAATTTTGTTCTAAAAACAACAACAAAAAAATCTAAACTATTCTAAAATTGTTCATATTTTGTTTTAAAATAAGATAACAAGGAAAAGAGGGGACTGGGTGGTAAGCAACCTTTTCATGGCAATTTATAAAACCAACACATCAAGGAATAATTGTTTTTCAACAGTCAATCCATGCACTTTAATATTTGTAATTGTTTTTACAAAAATTAAGATATAATGTATCGGGGAAACAACAACAACAACAGCAACAAAAACACTTTCAAGATACATGAAAAGGCTTTGCTTTTCTATAACAAACAGCATATGTTCAGTCAAATGAGGAAAGAAATACTTTAACAATAGTTTTAAAAGTCATGACGTGAGGTTTTTTGGTTTTGATTTTGATTTTGTTATATACAAATAATAATAAAAAATCAATCTTCTTTCTTTTCAGCCTGTGGCAGCGGTGACTGGTAATGTGCCATTCTAGATTCTCCCTTTTTGATCCTTTCAGTCACAGTGCCATGCAATGTCAGAGATTACAGGAAAACAAAGATCTCTCTATGTGCACTGAAATAAAAACACAGGTAAATAAAAAGATGATGGGTCAAAAAGATGATAAGAAACCAAAGTCATACATATGTTCCATTCAAGAAGCACTGAACCAGGAGATACATTTATCGACCACTTATGCTCATTCATCTGTCTTCCTCAAGACCTTGGAATCATTCCCATTGTAACATGCATATTTCACATTTTTACTTCCCATGCAGATGTGCTGGTCATCATCTGATCAGATAGTAAGTGAGAAGTCCCCATTTTGGATTGCTTTTGATGTGAATAGATTCTGCTTATTAATTAAAAGGGTTGTAACAGGGCACAGAGTTCAATGGTGAAAGTTGAACTTGAGGTAAAAGTTGAACTTGAGGTAAAAGTTGGAATTTGAACCTTAGTTTCTGAACTCAGCTACAAAACAGAGCTTATCCCTTAATATGGATTGTGCAGTCTGAAAGTAGCTGCTTTCACTTTTAGTAGTGTTATGTAGTCTATTGAATTAATTTTAATTTTTGATGTTGTAAGTAAGAGAAAAATCAAGTCCAGTATACCTAATCCTATACTCATTATTGACTCAGGCATAATTTACATTGTTTTGACTCAGTCTGAGTGGATATTTTTACATATTACTCATCCCACAGTCATATCTATCACTAACTTCTCCAAATATCAGTAAAAATCAATTCTTCACAATACTTTCTCTAGGAAGCATATATGATTGAAAGAATATCTTACTTTTTTCTAGTGCTTAACATTTAGAATGACCAAATTCAAACTGCAAGTGAGAAGGTCAGACAGGGGCAGCTCTTTTATTCCAGCTTCATATGTTCTTTTGCAGGCTGCATTGTTGCATTTCTGAGTTTCCCTCCCCCTCCATAACTCTGCACTCTTCCCATTAGCAATGAGAGTACCACTTCCACCTCTTGCTCAGTTCCAGTGAACCACACAAATTCCCCTTTGCTGTAGTAGATTGTTATTATGCACACCCAAACAGTATTAAATAGATATAAATTTAGTCCCTCACTTTGGGACTCCTCGTAACCCCAAATTGCTTGTCTCAAATGTCTGTGAATGTATCCCCATAAATGGAAAGACCTACATAGCAAGAGAGGATCAGAGGAAACAGAAGACCCCATCTCCTGTACTACGGGCATTGCTTTCCAAGGCTCACAGTTTCCATGTAGGGAAATAACTGAAGGCCTTAACTGAGAAGGACACTAAATATAAATAAATAAATAAATAAATCCCCTGAAAGGGGATACCAACACACCAATCTGTTCTGTATTTTAACTGTGGCTTACAACAGAGATAGCACAACACCTGATAATATATATCCCCTCAAATTAAAAGCTACCAGCATAGCAGTGTTGAAAACTCAAAAGTGACATTCTTCCAAAAAAATCACAAAATAATTCAAAGAAATGTCTTACATAAGTTGATGATAGCAAAGAATTCAACAAAGCTGATAGGTAAGACTTGTGTGACTCATTATGATGTTGCTGAATCACAAACATTCAAAAGACCAGAAGACAAAGCAAAAGATATTTTTTATTTATTTGTTTGTTTGTTTGTTTTAGCGATGGAAAATGAGTAAGGATTCTCCCACCAGTGTACTTTGTACAGTGGACTTTGACCATGCTCAGATACCAGTATGATGTACTGGTATCAAGCAAAATGATGAGGTCTGTTCAATACATCCTGCCTATCAGCATCATGTTTCTTAAGGCTCAGTGTTACTTGTTTAAGGGTATGAGCAGAATGAATGCAGATCTTGGAATATGATCAAGCCATACAGCAAATTATCAAGTAAGTCATCAAAGGGCTGTATACTATGCTGGCATAACATGTTAGGTTTGAAAAGTTTTATACCTCCATTTCTATCAGTGAACATTTTGAGCAACAAAGCCTTTGGGAACTCTACAAGTTGGAAGAGGAGCTGATTGTTTTGCAGGCAAGACACCATGAAGGGAGCACCTCCCACCATCCATTGAATTCTGCTGGAGCCACTGAGGTCAGATGCATCAGTGTGTGGCAAAAGCCTCTCCTCATTCCCCATTCCAAGCAAGAGCTGAGAAGGAGCAAGGTAAAACTTAGTGGGATAAAACACCACCAATAAGCGGATCAGCCTTCTCCTGCCTTTGTGCATGGCAGAACCTTGTAGCTAAGAGATTGGAGCAATATACTCACAGAAGTACAGTATCCAGCTTCTTCTCCCTCAAACATATCCTTGAAGATTGTATATTAAAAGAACTTCTGTTTTATAAGAGGCAGAGGGAAAGAGCCTGTTTGGAAAGACTGTAGTCACCTAATTACATGGCTAAGTATAGTGTGCCTGAACACAAGCATATAAATACATCAAAAATATCACTTTTTTTTCTTTAATGGTGAAAGGTTAATATCAATTTGTCTTTCCTGCTCAAGTGTTTTAGGGACAGGTATAAGCAAGGCTGATAGAGAGAAAGATAAAAGAAGCAGAAGGTGTGAGGAAGAGAGAAGGCTGAGGTGGAGGAAATTAAGAAGATTGTTTGTTGAGCAGGCTTTTATCCTTCACAGCTCTGAACACTGAGCAAGTACTTTAGCTCCTAGTTAGCTGTACTATCAGCAGAAAAATGCACTAATGTGACTGCTATAAATAATGTTTAAAAAAATTGTTTTATAATTCTCATGTCAGAGTTGTGTCCAAACTTCCTTGGGGAGGAAATAAGCTCACAATGAGATTGAAAACAACAAGTTACTAGCAACTAAGACAACACTAATAATTTAACCATAATGTCAATGATATGTAGCCAACATTAATTTAACATAAATATTCATAGCAGTTAAAATCAAAGAGACGTAAAGAAGAGGAAATAGTAAGCACATCTTTCACTTATTTTTCACTGTCCTAAACATGAATATTACACGATAACTGTGGTTATCATGTAATCTGATACCTGATCTACGGACAAAGAAGGCCCGAGTCAGCAAGGACAATCATGATGTTAAAATAAGGCATATACTTAAATACTTTGGATTCTTCATTGTTTAAGAAAAGCAGATCTGCAATATGAAGGGGTGGAAAGAATCATTTGCTTTTGCATGGTAAGGAGAAACAAATAACTGACTGAATATTCATTATTTCCTGAAATAATGACTAACATGGACCCCTTCATCAAATTTTCTTAATGCTTTTTATACAGTCAGGCCAACAAGAAACAGGAGTTAGGACAAACTGTGTCTATTTTCTGGATGACAATCTGAGGACCAGCAAACCTAGTCACATCTCTGCAGCACAGTTCAGAAGCTCTTAAAGGCAGTCCACCTAGCATGGAATAAACTGGTGTATTTTAAATTCAGTCTGTACAAAGATACAAGATCTTGTATGTAGGTTAGGCCCAACTAACAGATTTTGATCAAGCGAATTATCCTGGTCCCAATATCCCACTGATTTAGCCATATTCTTCTGTACCTAGTAGTGTGGAGGCAAGCTGGGGTATTCTCAGTCAGCACGACATTGCTTAGTTATGTGTTCATGTTACATGCTCACTGTTAAGAGCAACAGTTAAACACCGATTTTGGGTGAACACTTGACTGTTCTCCCACCACTGCACAAGGCTGACTGAGGTAGATATGAACTGATCACAAGAATAATGAATATCACTCACATCCCAGGGATACAGCTTTGTGATACAGCTGCGTTCAGAACTGTTTAGGAGGTTTGTACTGCTTCTTCATTTGCGATGTGGAACAATCTTGCCTTAAGCTTGGATGCTGGAGTCATGTTTTCAAAAAATCAGATAGCATATCCAACGTAAAGCTTGAGTCCTGGGGTACCTGAGATCTGACATCTGCAGTGCAATTAATTTCTTCCACAACTGGGCCATACAGATCTGGGGTTGGAAAGATTTTTAGTGATGGCATACAGATACATAGGATGTGCTGGCAATCAGAAAATCAAGGAGTCTAGTTCTGTCCAGCAGTCTGAATAAAGAGCACTTTACCTTCACTGCAGCATACACCTGTCTCTTTTCCATGGCAAGATGGACTTTAGTGACAGGATCAAACAGCTGTCACATATTGCACAAAACTACAGTGTATAATGGATACAGTTATACTTCATGTAGATTAGTCACACCCAGAGAAAACTTATGTTTAAAGTGGGAATGAAAAACAAAAACATTCCTTTGTCCTTTTTTTCCCCCTTTACTGAATGACAGAAATGATCATATTAACATTGTTCTTCACAAAAAGAATGTGCTTGTAATACTTCTATAAATCCTGCCTGGTTTCCATTGTAAGCACAGGGATTCTTAGAAATGATTTAAAGACGTAAATCAGGTTAAGAACTAGTATATGCAATGGATAAGAATCTGTCTAACACTTTGACAAAGAGTACAGTACTGTACATAAAGTGTAATGCAATAGCTCCCTTATTTATTCCTGTTTTGCAGAAAGCAGAAACTGTTCTTGCCATGCATTACCCCTATTATGTTCCTTCTTGGGAACCTGAGACCTTTTGAATCTATCTTCTGAACCATTTTAATATGCAGCAGAACAAAAGGATCACAGTGTCACTGATGAATACATTGTAAAGCCAAAGCCATAATTACAAATAGCAAATGGAATATGTATGCATATAGATAGATAGAGAGAAAAAAAAGTGCCATATGCAAGCACAAAAATAATATTTTTTTTTCACCATATTTATGTTATTTAACCCTCTCCCCCTCCCCTTCTTCTTTTTTCCTGGCTCCTCTCAAAGAAATCTTTCTTTCAATAGTCTCTTCAGACATGGAAAGGGACACCAAGGAGAAGGAGGAATCAGCTTTCATTGATGCAGTGACTAAGGGCCATGGTCTTGGCCTACACCCCTGACCCTCATGTCTGTAGCATTATACACAGTGTCTGGTGTGATCAGCACAACCTTGTTATTCAGCTTTTGTACTGCGCATATTTAATTTAAAAACACATTCCAATGGCAGCGGGGAAAAATTCACCCTCTTTTAAGTGTATGATTCACCAGCTCTTTAGAGTCAGTTGGTGGCAGATGGGCAAGTGTGAAAACTTCTATTTGTGATCTCACACTATATAATGAGCACAAGCCACCACTGGAATCACAGTTTCTGCATGGAGAGCCCTGTGTACTCGCTTCCTTCTCAAAAATGGTCCTCTTAACTTACATTGCTACAGGAGCTGTGCCAGGAAGCCTGGACATGGCCTCTGTCACCCACAAGATCCTAAGGACCACCTCAGGCTTTGCAAGATTTCCTTGCACCAGGCATTTTCCAACCCAGTGCACTCTGCTGCAGGGTTTCCTCTACACTTTATACTTCAGAGTGCTGTTAGTCAGGCTCTACCTTTCCACGTTGGATGCATGAGAATGAATAGCACCTGATCTCTGCTGCCACTAATCATCTTCATTATAAGGCAGCAGCCCAGTTTCTAAAGTGTGTCTTGCATTTTACCCTACCCGCCCCTCCACCCAGTCCTGTACAAAGTTGTCACAACCTGTCCTCTGCAACTTGTAAAAGAGAGGGGTTTCCACCAGAGTGAATTGTGTAGTTTCACTTGGGAGTGAAGCTTCTGAGCTTACATTATCTGTGACTCAGAGCCTAACTTTCAGCCGAAGTGTTAACGTGAAAGATGAAAATGATGAGATTTCTGGAGAAGCTACACAGTATTAGATGTATCATACCTTAAAGGGTATCATCATGTTCTCAGTCCTTGAACCTGAAGAATGCAAATACTTTGTCTTTTGTGCAATATATCCACTAGATATGGATTGCTTTACTCCAGTTAAAATAAGAACCTTCTATAAATTTGACTAGTAATGGGTTAAGAACATTTCTGAAAATGAAAATCACGTTCATTCATTGTTATTACTACTGGTAGTTATTATTATAGTTCATTGGCTTATACAGGCTAATCAGGAGTTACAACTCTATTCAACAAGGCACTGTACAAACAGATAACAAAGAAAATAGTCTCTACTTCAGTGATCTTGACATTCCTGGTGTCTACCAGGACCCCAAAAAATTCAAGTCATAAATAAGGAGAATGAAATGACAATACAGGAAGGTGTTATAGCAGCTGATGCTCAGTGTGCTGTATATCTGCCCAATTTCAGAGAAGGAAGTTTTGTTTTCATTTTCTGAGTCTTCAGTTCCTTTCAATTTTTGGCAAGGACCAGAGACCTAATCTTGTGAAGTGCTGAATGCCTCCTGTGATATCATCATCCTCTTAGTGACAGCCCCTGAAGTAGAAGGACTAAAAATACTCTGAAAGGAGAAAGAAGAAAATAAGGTGCCTGAAATTTGAAAAGAAAGATTGTTCTTGAAGGTTTTGTGGCCCAGTTTTGCAGCCCACTTAGGTAGAATTAAGCTTCAAAAAAACTTGGGGAATGTTAGTGATAACAAGGTTCAACATCCAGAGATTTGGGTACATGTCCAGCATGAACTGAATTTCACCCTCTTTTTGATGTATGTGCAACATATTTCTTGATAGGTTTACTGCAGGTCAGCACAGGACAGTGATAGATTTAAGATCTGATAAAAATTATAACAATGAATAACTATAAAATCTCAAGAAAGGGACTTCTGTACACGGACAATTTTTAGAAACATCTTTTGCACTGCAGGAGAAAGATAAAATATTAGCTAATCTGAAAAAGAAACACGTTGTAAGACATTAATAAAAACACACAGTAATCTCATCTATCATTATATTAACATTAGGAGTTCCTCCTGCAACTTAATGGGAACCTCTTTACTATATGTTCTCTTCCTTTTTGCCATATTTTATGCTTAAAAAGGATGAAATATTATTTCTGCTTTGCTTATGCTTGCTGTTATTATTTGTGGTTACACTTTAGATGCATAAGGGGCTTTTTGTACAATCACAGCAGGTCATCTCTAGGGGTTTCAATAATAATAATAAGGACTACAAAAACACCAGAGGAAATAGAATTTAAGTAAGTGAGACCTGACAGTTCTCACACTTGTTTGAATTAGAGGAATTTTTCTTCTCCTTCAACCCTTGCCATTAAGAATGTAGTTTGACTGGATTCATTCTAAAATAGGAAAGATATCGTGTCAGGCATCATCATAACTCTGTCTTTTAGACAAAGTCAGTCCTCCTAGAGTTTACCATATCATGTAGAAACACTGTGTTATATCTTCAGGAATGACAGGTCAAGGTTCAAAATGTGGTTCAATACAGCAACAGGTTTCCATCATAGATTTCCATCCTTTTTCCACTTTTTTTTCATGCCATCCATGATCAAACTGTGAGTGTCTGTGTTCTCGTCTCAGGGTATCTGAGGCACTAACCAGAAAGCCAGCTACAAGCAGTCCCTGTGATATCTCCTGTTTGAAATCCAAACTGATTCTAGACTCCCAATAATTTGATCTCACCTCTAGTTTTGAGTTACCAGCAAAGTTAAACCAGACATTTTTATTTTATTAAGCTGCATGGATTATAAGTAATACAGAGATTATTAACAAATATTTTTGAAGAAAGAGAAAGCAGTGTACTCTCTCTCACTCTAAAAAGCCTTGGCTTTGAGCCAGTTATTATTATAAGCTGGCTGAGCTGGCATGAGGCCAAGATGCTGATAATTTAGCATGAAGCCAAAATGAATGGCTTTTCTCCCATTCTCTTCTCTCAGTTATAGCTTGTGGGTGTGACAAACGTTTCTACCGCCCAAATTTTCAAAACTGCTCACAGATCAAGTGTGTATATGTCTTTGAGTGGGGGTGGTGCTGGGGGAGATCTGACATGTATTGTGTGTTTAGAAAAGGATATGACACCCTTTTTATCATCTTTCAAGAGTTCAGCTGCTCGTTCATTTTATTTTGTGAAGCAAATGAAAAATTCAGATGCCTACTTCTCTTTCTGGGTCTGCTTTTCTCCTTTGATACTTGAGAAGACCCAGGCAAGAAAAAACTTGCTTGGAACAAAGATGCAGAAGACTGTTGTCCTTTAGATACTCTGAAGTTAATGGAAGACCTTTTGTGAGCTCAGCATTTAGAATCAAGTAGGACAGAGCTGCTGCTCAGCCCATCCAGACTTCTAGATTTCTAAAGATTTTATCTCTGATTCCTTTTGTCCCAGATGTGTAAATGAAAAATGGAATTCAGACTGCCTCTCCCCCTACACACCATAACACCACACATTTTGGGTCTTTAAGGGGGAGTGGTGTTTGCCCAACTACAGAGGGCAGACAGGGACAGGGACAGGTTCCTGCACCTGGAGCATTGTCCTAGTACACACAGTCTCCTCCTTGCTGTGGTGGTTGCAAGGGGAGGTTTCAGGAAGAGATCCTGTAGCTGAAGACATAAACATGATGGTAACATTTAACATTTTTATCCTCCCTTTACCTTCCTTGCAGAAGTTGTGTGGTAAGGTATAGAGTGACCCATGATGGTTGTGTCAGAAAAGATAACTGGGAGTAGAAACAGACTGAGAGGATGAGAAGCTGAATGGGAGGTCCAGGGTGGGTTTCCATACATTAGAGTCCTATGTATCTACAGCTGGCCTGGAACAAGTGTATTGGTCCTATCAGCTCTACCCACCACTGTGGTCTATATACCTTTCCTTCAACATCTTGAGCCAAAGATCCCAAGCAAGGAAACTCTTTCTCAAATCTGGGAAAAGCCAGAGTATGCTACAGGGATCAGTCTCTTCACTTACACTGTGCAATGGTGCATGGTCTTCTATACAAGTCCTCAGAAACATATATTTTGAGTTTACCAGTGAATTTCAGCTTAACATATAGTTTTCAAGTGCTTTCAAACTGAAATGGATTAACAAGGATCTGTCAGAACTGCACCTTAGGGTGTATCTAAGAGGATAATTAACTGGAAGATCTTTAATATAGAAAAGTCTTCCATGGTGCATTGTATTACAGTCTTCATTGCAATTCTATCTACAATGCATGATTTAACTGGCAGCTGCTGTGTGGCCCCAAAGAGTGAGTTAATATGTTGAAAAAATCTAGTGATGGTATGGCAAAACACCGTCTCTGTTGTCCTCCATGTTAAATAAAATCTGTCTCTTGCCCAGTCTAAGAGGCCCTGTAATAGCATAGGTTTTAATCTTGTTTACAATTGTACCAGCACACAGATGGAAGAGGTCAAAACTGTCCTTTCAATCACTTTGGCCTCCTCAGTGTTCTACATACTGTGGGCAGTACCCGAGAGATGCAGAGGGATAACAAACTTATGCAGCATGAGCATACAGGTGACTTGATCTCACACAAATCATCATACATGCGGTTACCAAATACCCCTGCTCCTGCCACAATGCATACATTATGCATAAGAGCCAGCTGGCCATTTATCTGAGCAGGCAGAGAACTTCAAATGGCTCTTGAGTAAATGGAGATGTGAAAGGCAGAGTCTACATGACCTAATACATTTTCTTTATTTCTTTCTTTAAGGCCAATGATGGGTATTCATTGAAGATCTTACACAAAATAACCTGTTCATCCAGCTTGTATAATGGAAATATCCTCCAGATGAAAAATTATAGCCAGCTAAGCATGACTAGAAATTCATATGTCAGAATCTCAGGACCAGGTTCCAGTTTGTGGATAATTATTTAAAGTTAATACATTATTTCTTGCAAATCAAATATAATCAAATGGAAATGATTTGCTTGGGCAAGTTCTCAGTGAGATTGTCTGTTACATCAAGAATACATGGCCATTTGACTGGGACTTTGTTATGTTACTCCCTCTTTTAACCAATGCAATCATTCTGAGCACAGTAGAGTTATTCTGCCTTCAAACTGGAGTGACAAACTAAAATCAAACCCATGAACTCTGGAGAGTCTAATGACTTTATTTATCCTTTGAAGAAAAAAGGGTGTGTTTTAAAATAGACAAATTCCAGTTACATGATTACAAATGATAAATGTCTGAGTAAGAACTGCGGGACTTTGGTCTCCAGGAGCTGGGCCTTGATTCAGCAGGGTGCTTAAGTACTTGAAGAATGTTGAGTAATAAGTAGCTCCATGACTTAAAAAACATCTAACTATAGAAGATGTGGTTTAGTGGTTGAAGGCGAGATCTGGGATTCGGGGTTTTATGCATTCTAATCCCAGCTTTAGTGGTCTCTGTGGTCTTCTCTATTTTTTATGTGCAAATAATAATCCTTAACTCATGAGAAGTGCTAAGCTTTATTACATAACAACATGGTTCACTTTTACTTTTGTTATTGTACGGTCTCTCCAAGTGTTATACTTACCCCCAAATGCTCTGCTTTTGTAACTTGCAGTGTGTCTCTGGTTCATGTCTGGTGCTCTTAACCTTTCATCAAAAGGGTAAGGGGAGACTTCCCACTGATAACTCTGCACTCTACAATGGATGCTAGTGTTCCCCAGTTATCCATACAAAATTAGAAAGGGCAGGGAAATACACCCCTCCCTGAGCAAACATGTACAGAATATTTCTGACAGTTTGGTAACTCTGTGAAGGACAATGATTGATCAGAAAAGATTTGTTCTCTCCAGTAAGTGCTCTCATGTGATGATAGGCAACTCCAACATGAATAGGCATTCTTTCAAGACTAATGCAGATAGAAAGGCAAATGCAGCTTATTTCTAAGCACTGGAAATGATTCTGTGCTATGTCTCATCATTTTGTTTAGAAAATTTTTGTTAGCAATCTAACAGGCTACTAGTGTAAATACTATTTTTTATTCTACCAAGCACTCATTAGAAGTCTAGGAAAGACAGAAGAGGTTTTTGTACCTGTTCCAAAAGTTCTGGCATAAGAGCTTTTATTTTGATACCCATTCCTTAGACTAGACATGTTTACAGTCCAGGTAACAGCAGAATTCAGTGACATTATATATTCTAGATATGAAGGTTTATCTGAAAATAAGTGCTTACTGATCCTGAATAGACATAGCCACAGTTATTGCCAGCAACTAACTAACATTTTCCTTTTTTTAGAAAATCCTATACATTACTGCAAGTTCTCAAAAAGCTACTGAATTTCAGTAATTACTACAAAGTTTGGTAAATATGATATGATGCAAATTCCTCAATCTTGCAGACTTTCCCAAAGAACAACATAATAGTAAAACAGCAGCTACAAAGTATTTGTTCTAATATTGAAATTTAGCGTGTAAATTTTTAAAATAAATACTAATGAAGGTTTGAATAATAGTGCTCTATATCAGGTTGTCTCAAAAAAAGAAACAAAACAACAGACCAATGTAGGCAAAAGACAGGTGAAAAAGACATCACAGTTCTCTATAAACATGTTGTGTAGATTTTCTGCTGTGTTTCTTAAGAGGAATTTTCTATTCTTTATCTCCTCCATTACTATTAAAAAAGAAAGAGAGAAAAATGTAAGCAAATGCTGATGATTTATTTTGCTAGTTTTTGATTGTTGGATAAAATTCTCAGTTATGAGTATTGATGAACTAAAGAATGTGGTGGAACAGCATACCAAATAGGATATGGACCTTTTGTTGGACCTTTTGTTGAAGTTGAACATGTTCATCTGACCTACCAGGATATTGGTATACTGCTGAAAGCTTGTACTGCAAAGGTTCATTGCCACAGGAATGAAGAAACATGAAGTCCTACAGAAATGTACAAACACTGCAATCAGGAGCTGACTCTCAGAAAGGAATCTGAAAAAGGAATTCAACCTATGTTTCAAACTTTAGTCCTTTGGAATTGTAATAGGAGGCCTTATTGTCTTCCCATTATCTTTTAGTCAGAGCCTGATCTGTGGGCTGTGTTGTAAGCAAACTTACTGGATAGATTCCTCTGGGAATTCCTCCTGTAATTCCTCATGAGGATAGATTCCTCATGTAAAGGCTGAGTGGTTTTAGGTGGTGAATTACATGACAAGCTTTCATGGATGAAGAATAATGGATTTCTGAAAGTGTCTTCTTGATTATTAACTGAAGGTAGGTGTCCACGTTTTATGACAACATCCAATGACTCCCATTCTTTCTGCTATCAACATTATCTGCAATTGAATACTCTGCCTTAGTAAAGCTCAGGATTGATCTTTGGCTATCTGACAACTAATATCTAATTATGCATGAATGAATTCTAATTAATTATAACTTTCTCACCAGTGCAGTCCAATAATTTATGCATTGCATTGTATTTTTTGAACATATGAAAACAAAACAGAACAACAAAACATTCAAAACAAAAGTTAAATAATAGAAACCTAGCACTGTCTGTTGTTATTAGTCTGCAGCTGTCCAGCCTGAGGCTCTATCTTTGGTCACCTGCCACGTCATGTATTTGCACGTGTGTCTAATTTAAACATGCTATTAAAATATGACCAAGTTAACCACAAGGATTAATGAGCTAGAAGTTGTATGTAGTCAATTGAACCAAAATGTTGACATGACTTCTATATTGTTCAGCCTCTTTTATTTTCCCTACTTTCTCTTCTTTCCACACTGCATATTGCAATAGGGAATGATTATGCAGAGGAGCTTTAATACATTCTTAACATATTTTGTTGATCAAGTTTACAATGTTAAGTGATTTCCTCAATAATGTCAAAATGGTAATATATTGGGAAAAGTGCAAACAAAAATTTATTTATTTATTTTCAATGAGAAAACAATTTCTTGTTTATGCTTAAGCTGAAAAAGATTTCTTGTCTTTTACAGTCTCTGCTTGATTTGGCAGAAGAAAGACCCAGCTTTGAATCATAAGAATCAACTCCTAAACATATTTTATGATGCAGTAGTTTGGTATGTATCCTGTAAAGAATGTTTGTGTTCTGTTTGCTTCTAAACCAGAGTACAAGTCCCCAGGCATTCTTAATGTGTGCAATCCCACATGAGACAGTAACAGCAGGGGACAAAATGAACCAAGAGGATTGTATCTGACAGAGTCCTTTAAAAAGGGCTGCTTGCTTGACCACAGTACTAGGCACCTGACTTTGGCAAGTTATCCAGGGAAAATAAATAAATAAATAAATAAATAAATAAACAAGAACATGTCTGTTTCCCTGGATCCCCCCCCCCCCCCCCCCCCCCCCAGGTTTTTCATTGTAAACAGCTTTGGTCATATGGAGGATAGTGGAAGATAAGTTCACAGAATAGAGAACATCTGTCTCATATCTAGAGAAAGACTTCAGAAATGTGTTTGTACAAAGGGGATGGCAAAACCCTCATGATCCTGAGTATGTACATGGCACCAATTTTTGCTTGGCCAAACATGAAACTGTACTATGAACATTTTCCTCTAATACAGATCAGTGGAAGTGGTACCATCAGTTGGTCAATGGGAACTTTCCCTGGAGGGTGGAATACATTTTCACGTCTGCCCAGGCTCAGTTAAGTCAACTGGAAGAATCTAAAAGGGACTATGCCTATACGCGACCTGGGAGAGTTCAGCAGAGATTACAGATGTTCTTGTTCTATAGAGCACATGAACTTGGAGGACAGGAAGGAGACAGAGAAATAACAAGGTGAACATTATTATAATTTTCATTGTTACCTGTAAAATACCATGATATAGGAAGCTCCTAACACAGCCTTAGTCATCTTTATACATTATTTTTATTATTTTACTATTTATAGTGCATAAAGCTTTGCAAATATGTATTCTCAAAATTAAAAGTTGATAGTTTTGCTGAAATCCATCTTAATGCTTTTGAAGTGTATTTTTCTCTCTGTCAGCAGTAACTTGTAACTCAACTCTGCTTCTACTAAACAGAAGTGAATTGCCTTTACTGTAGCATAGCAACTTATTTATCCAGTCTTCAGTGTTTTCAGCCTATCTCTATATCTATCTCATTACATTTAGTATCTGAGTGTCTAATAGTCTTCAGCGGATTTTAGCCTGACAACACCCCTTGTCAGGTAGGAGTTATTATTCTCCCATTTTACAGACATGGGGAAAACTGGAACTTACGCAAGGTCACCAGTGAAGTTTTGGGGGTGAGCTGATCATTTGATGCAGGCCTTTTGGGATCTGGATGTGGTGATTAGATTAAATTTACTAATCAGGATGTGTAGGAATAGGAAATGTGAATAACCTCAGTTTTTGTAATAATTGACTTCAACTACTTGTACTGGTTGTGTCTTAGTCTTTTATTGTTTTCATATCTACTTCCAAAGACTATTTAAGCATTACATAAACTAAATGAGTTACATGAAACTTGAATTTTTGATAGAAGTAATGTATTTAATTATTTTTTTTAGTCAGCGTTATTTAATTTCCATAATGTTATGTTCCAAAATTTATGTGCAGATTTACAGACAACAAAGCAAAACTACTCTACATTTACTTCTTTCAGTGTTTCAGTAAGACAGAAGAAGATATGTAATGAGTCTGGAAAGGCATTCCAAGCTGACGTAATAGTGATGAAAAAAATAATATTTCAGTGATATCACACAAAATGATGAAAACCATGTTTTGTATTTAAGACTGGAGTGGTGTTTAAGAATTCAAACGGCTGGTTTTGGCAGACGTCTAATTGTAATACTGTAGCATCGCTGCAGGCAATTTTCTTTGATTTAATTAGATGAACTGTGGTATTTTTTCTTTTTGCAAAAAGGCTTTATTATGTAGAAATGAAATATGTATAAATTTAATTTTTAATCTTGTCACTACAGCATATGAAGGAATAAGCTGTTTCTTTTAATTTACCCTCTTTGTTTAAGAAAAAAAAATTAAATTAATCTTATCACAAATGTTTATGAGTAATTGATTTGAGTTTTACACTCCAGTCAGAATTGATAGAGTTAAGATTGCTCTATGTTTCTTCTGAATTGAATCTACTGCAACCATCTTTCAGTGTGTAAACACAAACAATTTGATGCCTCAATTACTTTATTTTTCCTCTTTATTATGATAATATTACTACTTAGAGTTTCTAGAGTTTCTACTATGAAATAGATCAAACCAAAAGATGTACTTTGCAATTTTTCTTTGTGGATTTCCTTTTTTTTTTTTTTTTTTTTTTTCCAGTTGCCTGCTAAGTTTAACTCAAAAAAATTAAATGACCACCAAAGATTTAATACTAATTTAATTTTATTTTTTTTTCGTGTTTGTTTGTTTGTTATTGTGGGCCAAATTCAGAGGATATAATTTTAAGTGAATTGAGAGCTATTATAATTATTCGTAACCAAAACCAATTACAGGGTGATATACCATCAGTTTTGAGGCAAATCTTCCCCACTGACTCAAATCAGTAGGCCACATTGGTTTCCCAGCTCTGACCATAATCTTCTAATGTCCAATATCTAGATCATAAAATTTATTAAAAATTTCAAATATTTATTTATGTGAAGTATCTTCAAAATTCTGCAGAAACATCCTTGTGTTTCTTTGTAGGAGCTAGACAAAACTCAAAACCCCAGCTTCCTGGAATTTAAAAAACAAGCAAACAACAACAACAACAAAATCCACATTGTTAGCCAGAAATTTGCTGTATGTTTTAAAATGTCTGATTCAGGATCTCTTGAAATTAATCAAAAGGTTGACCTTACCAATAAACCAGTCACCACTAGTTTCAGCACTGAGACTAAGGCTTCACCTTGTGATAAAGCTGTGGATTATACTCCATGAAACCTCAATTTTTTTAACAATCTGACAAAGATGTTTTCTTTTCAGTAGCAGTAGAGATGGTAGGAGAGTTAATTGAATTATCATCTACTGTCAAATTGCTGCAATAAGGGCATGAGAGCATTTGCATCTTTTTTGTTGTTTTTGGCTGTGTTGTTTTTTTCTTTCTTGTCATTGAAAAGTGTTGATGTACTTGAAGTTAAGTTCTTGCCTGATATCAGTTTTGATAGCAGAGGAGTCCACTGTGATTAACACAGCTCATTCAAACCTCTATAGGTCAGATCTGTGCTCAGATGGGTTAACTAATGAAGCTTTTTTCTTTCCGCAAATAATTTTATTATAAGGAGTGAAATGATAGAAAATCCATCTTAAATTGTGCATATATTTCTTACAATCATTAAAGATAGGATCACACACTAGGCAGAGCAGATTAGATTTTATTTTATTTTTTTTTTCCCCAGAAGAATGCACTGTTCCCAGAGGAATTGAACTGTTCATGAAACAAAGATTTTTCTCTCAGAGTTTATGATACTTTCTTTTTCCCCCCCAAAAAAAGGTTACTTGGCAGGTCTTAGCTTTAAAAAGACTTTAAAAAAAAAGTTTTCAAATTGAAATCATATATTATGGGTCAGTATACTTAAAATAAAATTTTCA
This sequence comes from Anas platyrhynchos, assembly GCF_047663525.1. Lineage (NCBI taxonomy): Eukaryota > Metazoa > Chordata > Aves > Anseriformes > Anatidae > Anas > Anas platyrhynchos. Next base: position 13,829,434 of record NC_092591.1, read on the forward strand.
GATTGGTCTGAATTGAAAACATTGCTTAAATACATAGTTTTCAAGTTGAAATCAAAGACATCATTATATTCACAGTTCTAATTCTGCGTGGTTAAATAGAGCTTTCTTCTTTTTTGTTTGTGTGTTTTGTTTTGTTTTGTTTTGTTTTTGGGGGGGGGGGGGGTTGTTATTTTGTTGATTTGGTAAAGTAGCTTCAGAATCTCCCTTATTTCTGCTGAAAATAACAACCATTCTGCTCCAGATTGCTCAACAGTATTCTGCAATTTATTTATTTATTTATTTATTTATTTATTTATTTATTTATTTATTTATTACAGGCCCAAGTAGAAATAAAGACATGATTTTGTTGAGCCAGGATAAATTTGCTTTATAGAAGGGAATCATGTCATCATCTGTTTAAGACAGCTTCCTCATGCCTTTGCAATCCTTTGCTGCAACAGTGAGCACAGAGGAGAGTGGGGGCTTGAGGAAATGGAGAGTTTTAAAAATTAGTGCAGAGGAGAAGGAATCAGGACTGTAAAGTTTTTTTTTTGTTTGTTTGTTTGTTTTTTGGGGGGGGAATAACAGCAGCTTTTGCAAAGGACATTACTGCTTTTCTTTTTATTTCAGAAGGAATCCAAACCACACTTTTAGTGTACATAGTTTGCATGCACGCTGATGTGAACTGAGATCAGAATCTGAAGCGCTAGTAAATGTGTTATAATATAATCTGCTATATCGAGGGGTTGTAAGGAGTAATTATTGTTTGCAAAGCTCTTCGTGTTCCTCAGAATAAGGAACTATAAAAGTGCAAAATACTGTTATTATTATTATAAACTTCTAAATGCCAAAAACTAGGCAGTAATAATAGAAGTGCTGAAACAACTTTAACAATAGTGATGTGAACACATTAAGCTGTAATAAAGCCAGAGTCAACTAAATCAATCAAGTAGGCCCTGCAAACTGCTTGTTAGGACAAAATTGCATCTTTTCTAAAATAAATACAAGAGCAGATTCTCAGCTGGTGTAAATTAGCCCAGCTCCACTGGAGTCAAAAAGACTTGGATTTAAAATGAGAGTTGCAGTTGCTTTTTTTTTTCTTTCTTTTTTTTCTTTTTCTTTTTCTTTTTCTTTTTCTTTTTCTTTTTCTTTTTCTTTTTCTTTTTCTTTTTCTTTTTCTTTTTCTTTTTCTTTTTCTTTTTCTTTTTCTTCTTTGTCTTCTTCTTGCTGCCATTGTTCATTTATGCATGTGTGTCCATGTGTATCAATGTGTGCATGTTTGGATGTGCATGCTATAGAAAATGTTATAGTACTGACAAAATTTATATCAGCTTCAGTTAGGAGAAGAGCCAAAGTTATAACAATTAATTTCATTTCAAACAGGAAAGCATCTTGTATTGCTACCCATGCACAGGTGAAGGACTGAAATTTTTTCTTTCATCTGAATTGTACTTTGTGGAAAACATCTCTGTATCAGTCTCTGTGGGAGTTATGCCAGAAGAGAGGATGTTTTTGTAAGGCAGGAGAGGGACCATGGGAAAGTATGTTTAGTTATGTAAAGTTGGAGTCATATACTACCACTTACCAATTTTCTCTCCCTTCCATTGACTATTGCTGTATAAAATTATCAGCAAATTAAACTGCTTTTCCTTATTCATCATTTAAATTGGTGAATAAGGAAACTAATATTACAGATCAGACTGAATTTTCAAAATATTTGGAAGCAGTTTCAGTTCTTTTTAATTTTTTAAAGCACTTTTACTCTATCAAAATCTGCATAGATCTTGCTTTTAAAAAGTACCTCATAAAACATGTTATAATCAAAATCATAACAATCTTACTGCACCCAATTTGTATATCACCTTGTGATCCTTAGGAAAGATAGTATATAAAATATATATAATTAAATACATATGAATGTATATCTATTGCCATGTTGAATGATCTTTTTTTTTTTTTCTGGAAAAAAAAATATATATATATTTCATGTAACTACTATGAAGACAAAATATTGTATCAGCCAACACTGTCAGCTATATTTATGCAGGAAAAAATCAGGCAAACAAATAAGGAAGCTTGAGACTTGGTATTTGTACTGCCACTGACTTTCTTGTCTTCTCAACATTCAGCTCTTCAGATGAAGATCATAATACATATAATACAAATATATTGATTATAAAGGAGAGACAGTTTGAATCTGTACCTTTTGAACAGTTTCTTATCTCTAGGTATGGACCAAAGTAAGAGGAAGTGTGGAGGTGGAGTGAAAGTCCAGAATGACCAACAATAAGTATTTTGAAATGTGACTCTGTCACTGATGTGGTATGAACCCAAATTCCAAATACAAACAGACATTTGAGATCTGTGTTTGAATATTGCAGTTTGGGACCATGCATGGTTCTAAGATACTTATTATAATTTATTATTAATAGGAGTAATTATTGATATTGTTGCATTATTTAATAATTGCACTACTTTAATTACTTAATAATAATTATTATTTACACATGCAGATCAGATAGTTAAGGTTCTCTGAGATAAGAAATGCAAATAGAGATTAATGAGTGATTCATAGCAAGTAACATAATTTGATAATTTTTCCCCCTATGTTTAAGCATCACTTTAAGTGATCCTTAGTATTATTGTGTGCTTGATTGCTCAGTAGTGAAATCACTACAAAAATCACAACGAGTTTTTTTTTGTCCTTATTACTGTAGAATAGCTTTCACAATGCTTGTTTGTTCTTTGTCTGTCTTGACAGCTAAAACTGTAATTAATCCCTTTAGATCAAGAACTGTGTTCTAGTCAACCTCTGTATAATAGCCTGCAAAACTGTGTTCAGGGCTCTCTTAAAGAATTATTTTTTTTTTTTTCCAAACTTGGTGCAAATATTTCATGAAACTAAATATTGATGAAAGCATTCTAGAAGCATTTGAGAAAGCCTCTGGAAAACTAATTTCTGTAAATGAGCGCTGTGACTATTGAACATCATAGCTATTCTTTGAGTAAAAAAGGAGGAAAAAAAAAAAAAGAGCCAAAGGATCATAAGCATGGATAAGCATGGACATTTATTTTCTATTAGTCAGAGAAGTATTTGCACAAAACAATGTATATATAAATATATATATATTTTTTTTTGAACTATATGCACTCCCTAATTAGCTTCTTGGTACTTAGTGTAGTGATCTTTCAATATCATGGTTGTCACTGTGACTTTAAGCTTTTTTGTGCACCAAAAAACATATATAAAGTTAAAACATTATGTGATGGAGATAGATTTATATAGATTTATATAATGTATAAGTTATTTTTTTTTCCATCATCTTCTCTTCTAAGTACCTAAGTATCATCACTAAAGACAATTATGCTATCCAGATACCAATGTTAAATACATGACTAAATATTTTGGGGTTTAGAATCTTGCAGAAACGTAAAAACAAATTAGGTCTCTCCTCTCTGATTATCTTTGATGATGTAGGCCTAAGTTTGGGGTGTAGAGTCAATCTGCAATAGTCTGTTTCAGAAAAATCCTTTAACAAACAGCATCAATAGTGTTTTGAGAAAGTTCTGCTTATGTAGAAGCATTCAGTTTGGGCAGACACTGCTTGGTATGGAATTAGCAGTGTCCATTCTTGTTTTTCTAAACAGCAATTCAGCAATTAGGAACCTTTTAATTAAGTCAACTGTTTTCTCAGCTTGAGGTTTTTTTTGGGTGTTTTCCTCTGGAAAGTGAGATAACATGCAACCAAGAGTTTCTTTCTTTTTCTTCAGCAGTTATTCCAACTACTACTCCCTAATAAGACAGTGCTCCCCTTCAAAAAATTTGAGTGCAATTTTTAAAAATTATTATTTTTTTTTTATAGCCTGTGTCACCACAGCTACCATCTAGATTCCTCTTTCAATAAGACGCTGATTGGATGAACATGGCTTCCAGTAACTCAGCCTTTGTTTTGTAAAAACATTATTACAACATTGTATAACACTTTAGAAATGTTTCAAATTTAGGCTGGCGTGGTGACTTAGCAGACTAGGGGGCTAACATATGGAGTCTGCTACACACTAGAGACTGTGGTTTTATTGCTGGCACCACTAGTCAAGTCAGGATTAGCAACCATGATATTTTCAGCAAGATCTGAGATCACAAGACCTCAGGTGTGGTTACCTAACTTTTGCCAGAAGTAAAAGAAGTAGTGACGGGTGAAAATAAAGATTGATTTTGTATAATAGGAGGGACACTTTCACTATAAGGACTACATTTTTCTTAGGATTAAATCATTTCCTTTGTTTTTCATTAAAATAATCAAGTAGCTCAAAATCAAAAACATACCCCAAATGGTACCTCTTGCTGGGTACAGAGCCATCCTTCAGGACATTGACCCTGAGTAGGATACAGCTGGCACCTCTGCTTGTCTTTTGCTGCAGCTGTGAATGTGCCAGACCTTGAAAAACAAATTGAGAAGCAAGCAAACAAGCAAACAAACAAAAAGATTCCTTTTCATATGAACTCACAGTGCAGGCAGGGTCCCAAGCAAGACATCTCACATCTCAGCTGTGTTTCTGCTGTTGAAAAGTAGAGAAAAAGAGGAAGAACTTTCTTGGGAAAGATGAGCTGGCTGAGAGTAGGAATGATACACTTTAGGTGTTGATTATAGTGTAATAACTAATAGGGAATTTTCATTAGAAAGTAAAAGAATGCATCTGTAGGAGAAAACGAATCCCATTAAAGAGCTGCACAGAGCCTTCTTTTTGTATAATAGAAATACAGAGTGACAATATCAGAACAAAAATAAAAGAAGAAGGGGGACACATTCTTTATCTTTTTTTTTTAATAAAAAATAAAATTAAAAAAAAGAAAAAAAAGAAAAAAAAAGTGGCAGTTAAAGCCAATAAAGTCCTTTATTTGAATGCCATTAGTGGGTTTGGCAGCCATCCGCGCCATCTACTTCAGAGGAGCACTGCACAGATTAAGAGAGGCTGGATGCTAATTTGCACATATGGAAATGCTTTTTCTCGCCGTTCCGATGGCTCTGTTGTGGACAGATGGAATTAGTGAGCACTCCAAAGCCGTGAAGGCAAACACATTAAAAAAAAAAAAAAAAAAAAAAAAAAAAAACTCTCCTTCTTCCTTCTTTCTCTCTTTCTTTCTTTCTTTCGTGAGAAACTTCAGACTTGAAATAAATAACATTAGCAGACCGCTGTCCCTGGCATTAACAAGCTATTTTATCATATTTCAATTGCAAATCATTTTTTAACTGGAAATTATAGTCATCTTAGCTAAGACCAAGTGTGCCAAAAAGGATTGGCAAATTAAGGACAATCTTCAGACAAATTTGGCCTTCTCTGCTGTATATAGATCCCTCTTCACTTTAGATTGTGCCTTGCAACCCTCCCTTTCCTGACAGTGTTCGGTAACTATGAATCATATTTTCTCTTTACAGTTCTTACACTTGTTGTACAAGTGACACTTTCACTATTTTATGACTAAAGTGCATTTTGCTGGCATGTGGGGCAGCCTTAAGGGGGAAGACAAAGCTCCTGACCAGGAACAAAATTCAGTCTCTGCATTTCCAGCAGTACAAAACCCATTTCACCTGTCTGCCTTTGGACTATTGGATACCTTGTGGAGAAACTGTAGGCAGGAGGTGGACACAATAGAGCAGCCTGGACTGTTGCCCAGGAAGGAAGGTGTAGGAATTCTTCCTGGGGCTTTTCCCTGGGCAGCACTGTTCCCCACTGACTCCAAAATAGGGCTGTGCCTTGAACATGATTAAAATACTGGAAAAAGGATCAATCCAAGGAGACAAGAATCACTTTTATCTTGCTAATTTACAAGGGGAATTTCATATGCACCTTATCTGTTGGCAGTCAAACAAAGCAGATGCATCATTCTTTAAGGCAGCCAAAAGTCAATGACCTTTGTTGCCAAATGTCTGTCTAGCTATTTTTTTTTTTCAATATCTTTGAAATCAGCTGGCACCAACACTTAGCACCCAACCGCCCCCCAAATTTTGGTTGAAGTGAATGCTGGAAACTGAATCAGGATTCATATATGGTAAATAGTACCTCTCCCTCTCTCAGCATTCTGGCTGTGGCTCATTGCCACTAGCAAGAAGGTCTGTGCACAGTTCAGTCTCTCGGGGGCCAGTTCTGGTCTCCTTTACACTGCATAAATCCGTTGAACAAAGCTATACACTCTCCTAACCAATGGCAATAGCAGGGGTTTTGTAATCAGCACCTGACTGGGATCTCTCTGTTACAACGTGATGAGTGGCTTGGAGGGGAATTGAGGTGTCCTAAAGCTCCCTTCAGTCCTGCCTTTTTCTTCTCTATTCTCTTCACCCAACTTGTGAGACTGCTTCAGTGATCTTAATGGATTCATAGCTGAAAACAGTGATGAAACAGAGCATTTACTTGACTCTCACTGAAGAATCAGCAACGAAAAAGCATTTGCCGCCAAGTGATTTTTTATTTTTTTATTTTTTTTAAAGGCAGTATTCTGAGCATGTTTCTTTGGTGGCATCAATCACAGCTATCAAGTGAATTGAAAACATGTGCACTTCAGGCAGAGGAACAAAATGTTGTTTGTGATCAGTTCCACTTGGTTATTAACTTTATTCTGAAGAACTTCACAGTTTCTATAGAAGATGATACCAAAGGAGAGATGTAATGAATTGCTACTAAAAATGGTGACTGCAGTTCTTCCTTTCTTTCTCTCTTTCATTCCCCCACCCCTCACTCCCCCCAGTTCTTTCCCAAGTGCTCTGATGCCAGAGGCTGGAAGGATTTTGCTTCCAAAGAGCAGCATGTGGCTCTGGAGTGACAGATTCCTGACTGCTGCTCCAAGGCATTGTTCACAGCGAACAGGGAGGCTCTGACCTCTCTGATCACACAGCTGAGAGAGGAGGAGAGCATGCTACTGTTATAACTCTTACTCCTCTCTTTGTATACAGTGCGTCTAATGGGGACACACATTATACTGCTCTCTTCCTTTACAGAACAAGGCCCAGTCTTGAACTCTTTGTTCAAGCTAAACTCTCACTGAAGTCTATTGAAGCCAATAAACCAATGTCCTTCAAGAGGCTCACTCCTCCTGTGCTTCATGATGTGTAAAAAAAAAAAAAAAAAAGAACATCATCCAGTTATCATTAGAGAAGTTTTCATGTTCCTTCCCTCCACCTTGCCATTCTCCTGTTTGCCCATTTTGTCATAGCAGATCTCCAGTCCTATACTATTCCCAATGATGTTTTGGTGTTTTGAGAAAAGTATCATTGTTCTTTATGTGACAGATATAAGGAGGAGGAATAACTTGATAACTCTCATTTCCCTATGTAAATCTGGTTGCAAATATACCTTTTAAACAACCCTTTGCATTATGACATTTTTATCAGACAGTTAAACCAAGACCTCATCTCATTCTACATAAGGCACAATGATTGTGATTAGAATTCAGTCCTGGAATCTAGGAAGTCAGGGAAAAGCCTGCACTCTTTGCAATAAAGCTGGGATTTCACTAAAGTTCCTTACCAGCTTGACAGGAGCCCCCCTTCCTTTTTCCCCACCAAATGCATTGGTATTTCCCAAATGATTTCAATGGCTTTGAAATTTAATCCCAACAGAAGAGATTTTAAATTGCTACTATTATTCACAGATAGGAAACCCTTAAAAAATCTGAGCTTCAAGGAATTACATAAAAAATAAAAAATGCATAATGATCATATAGACACAGTTGAGGCTTGTGATATAAGATCCAATAAAGTATTTGTAAAAATTAATGCTTTGGGGAAATGCTGGTGAAGATACTTAAAACTGGAAAGTTTTCTTTTTTTTTTTTCTTTTTTTTTTTTTTTTTGCAGAGACTTTACAGGAAATTTAATAGAAGTTTTTAATCTATAAGAATGATGAGGAAAGCTGCAAATCAAAATAAAAATCCAATTCTGAAATGTTTGTATTGAGTTTGTTTCTTTTTTATTTTCTTTTTCTTTATCTTTTTTTTTTTTTTTTTCTATCACAGTTTTGTTTCTCTTTGGTTTTATTCATTTATTTATTTTATTCATCTAAGAAAAACACAAAGATTTTGATTTAGGTTCTCCCCAATATCAAAACATGAGTAACAGAGAGGTGAGAGCATTCAGCATCAAGCTATTTAATTTCTTATTATTTTACTGTAAAAATAAGTATTGTATTAATGATAAATAAGCTCAGTAAAGGTTGCATATCCAAAAATGAAAACATGATGCAAAGTACCTGAGGAGAGTTATCAGCAATCTAACAATAACAACAACAACATCAAAGGTGACTTGACTTGTTTGTTTGTTTGTTTGTTTTTAACTGTGTAATTTCTAATCTGTTCTTATGTCTAATCTGTTACTTCTGCATAATAAATCCAGTTAATGTTGTTTGGGATGGTCATCTAACTGGACTTCCCAGAAGACTAATTGAAATAAGGCATACACACCAAACTACCCTAAGCCTGTGGTGAGAGGCTGTGTTTCAGACCAGCTTTTTGTCAGCCAACACCTAAAATTACCAGCATGCTAAATTTCTTTAGCAGTCCTGTGTATTTGCAACCTGCATCAGAAGTGAAAACAAGGCATTGTGAAGACAGCACCAGGATGGGAGGTGTTCTTAAACATCATGGATACAGGTTTCTTATGTTCTCCAGTCAGCAGCACAGTGGCACCAAACTTCAGGGAAATCACTCCTCAAGGAATTCTGGAAAACCTGAAGGAGACTTGACCATTCTTTGTCAGGAGTAACCAGTCCTGTCTGGGGTAACAACTGTACCATTCAGATACAAAATCTACATGGGTTCTTTCAAGAAAAACAAAGATGAAAAATCCATAGGAGTTTTAACTATTCAAACCAATGTCAGTCTTGCCTTTGTTGAGTAAATGTGTACAGATATTGTTCTGAGATCAACACAAAATACTTTTTTGATACTCAGGATGTTTTTTTAAATGTAAATGTCCTCCAAACCTTTAAACAATGAGACTCTTTTCTTGAGTAAGACACAGGCAGATACACAGCTTCATTATCCTTTGGGCTTATGATACCTTTGATCATGAGGCACAGTAGCCCTTCCTGAGAAGTGGGGAAGGGAGCCAAAGAACGCTGTCCAAATGGGTTGATTTTTTATCTGGAGGGATACATCAAGTCAGTTAAAAGTGTGTATGAGAATGATCAGCATCCCTCCCTCTGATGACACCCCACCAGCATGTATGCAACCTGTCTGAGCATTGTCACATGTTCTCTAGTGTGTGCACTTTGGCCACACCAGAAGCTGGTCTCTTGAGCTTGCTATCTGCATAACAGACCAGGTCTGGTTTTCATGGTATCCTCAACAAACAGGAAAATTGAACCTTTCATTACACTCAGTGCGCTACACACAAATAGTAGTGCAAAAAGATGGTGTAAAATATGTTATAAGGACCTAAAGAGAAAAGAGTTCAGCAACTACTCTTTGACCTGAATGATGCTATTTTACAAGGGCTTGTATAGATACAGACTAACTCTGCATGACATATATCCTTTCCCTGTCTGTCTGTTCCTACTAAATAGCTTCATTTCAGTTTCTTTGTTTTTGGACTCTCTGGGTGGTTCCTTGATTCCAGACAGTTATCCTTGCATCCAGAAATGTGGCCCTGTTGCAGGGTACAGAAAATATGGGGTGTGCTGGCTTGAGCTGCTTTTTCGCTCTTGTCCCATAGCTGATCCCAGACAGCCCTTATTTGTGTATATGAGTTTATCTTCTCTTAATGATTTAAACCCAGTCCTCAGAACAGAGCAGTGTCACTTTCAAAGATGAGAGGATTGTGAACATTTGTCATTCTGTCTGTCCACAGAAAGCAAACAATGAAATTTTTTAAAAGAAGTCTAATTAGAAAGCTACATAAAAGTAATAGAGGAAGCATAAGTTGAAGGACCATCTATTACAGAAATAGTGAAGGATTCTTGGAACTGCACTGACCATAAGCTCCTGTAAGCTGCAATTTCAATACACAGTTTTAAGTAAACTCCCTTTTCAGCTTCACTTGTCCCACATGAAAGAAAAGCAAACTTTAACACAGCAGACGAGAGTTCTTTAAACGAAGCAAGAGGAATTTTTCTTTAAGTGAAACATCATGGGGCTCATCAGAGTATTTAATAGTATTTTCCCTCCAGCTGTTTTTATTTATCTTTAAACTTCCAATAAAAGTTATGTTTTATTTCAAGAAGCAATCCATAATAAACTTTTCAGCTGATGGTAGTGGTTAGTGCCTGTGCCACCAACAGTGATGATTAATTCTTTGGAGAAGAAACAAAAATGACTCTTCGCTATGCGGCACCTATCAAAATGAATTTGAGTAGGGGCATTTGGGCTCTACCACCAATTAACAAATTAGAGGAAACAATAATCTCATTCCATTGTTGTATGATAATGCTGGGAACTTGAGATGGGGTCAGTTTCTTACTGGAAGGCAAACTCAGAGCAATTCCTGGTCTAGTACATCATTGCTATTATTCCACAGTAATGATATGCCTCTCTGGGCTAGGTACTATACAGGCATGGAGTGAGGGACAGTTCTTGTCCTAAAAGCATATGTCCTTGAGTTCTTATGGACATAGATATCCTTTTAACTGTCAATCAAAGCTTTGAATTGAATGAGATGTTTTACATGTACCAAGCAAAGCATATGTTGAAATACACACAGGATATAGGCCTATACAAGCATGGAACAAGGATGGTGAATTTAAGTATTGTTAGTACACAGTAAAGATACCAATTCTCTTCACTTTAAATAGAGATGACAAAAACAGCAAGGCTACACATAAAATCCTCAGCTAAGACATGACTTCATTCAGGCCTGTAGCCACAAAAACAACTCCTTTTCTGACCCCAGGTCTCTGTCTCTTGCCTTCAGCACGCTGTCTGTTACAGCATCCTGCCTACTCCCAAAGGTCTATCTCATGGCTTCATGGAAACTCCTCTTCCCAGTACTGAACTAGTACAGATGGGCTGAGGCATTAATTCTGCTTTTGTCCAGCTGCTGACAAGGAGGAGGAAACTATTGAGACAAGCTCTATTAGAACCAGTGGCCTCTGGAGCTCACAGCACTGCCAGTTTCCATTGAGACAAAGCAGAATGCTTACCCTGGTCAACACTCTCGATACTAATTTTGTTGTGGGTCTTTTTGGCCAGGCTTTAAGCCTATTGTTTGTTAGAGCAGATCTGATTTATGTCCACAATGCTGAACCTTTTCTGTGTGGTGTTGCATTCTAAAATCTCTTTTTGATAGTTGACAGAATATGTTTCATTAGTGTCTGTGACACATGTCCTTGGAATAGGAAGGACTTAAAGTAAGGCATTTTTTGGGGGGGGGAAGGTTGCAGAGCTGGAAACTTTGAATTCACTGTGGTCAGGGTTGGGCCTACTATACAAATATTTGTGCACTTATATTTGGATTTATCATTCATTCTATGTTGGAGCAGTAGAACAGACCAGCTAACTGATTTCCTTCCGTCTGGTCTTCTATTACGCTCTTATTTGCAGATTTGTGTATCATACTTATTACCAACTTGTATTATACTCACTGTCTGAGTGTTTTACAATAGCATGTTAAAGAAAAATGCTAATATGCCACTTGTTTACCTATCTTTTCACCAGGTGAGATGTTTTGTATGTTGAGTGCATTGTTTTAGATTTTAGATTTTTACGTCCATGAAAAGATTGCTGTGTTTGTGTTATAGTGAGGTTAAAGACAAGCTTCTTATGTTTCAAGAGGAAGAAATGCTGATGAAATTAGGTTTATTCTAACACTTTGAGCCAGTTTTCACTAGTTTGGTGTGAAGTTCCTTGTTCTATAAAAACAACAACTGTACATTCTCCTTGTGGAGAATTCCTGTCTGCCAGGGGCATGAAGTTGCCAAGGGCAGTCTGGGGACTGGTGTTTCAGTGATCTTTTAATAATATGAGCTGAGGCTTTGTGAATAAAGGCCTTCAGACGAGTGCAGAATTCTATGGAAAGCCAGTGGAGGGAGCAGAGGGATTAGAGGACTTGTTGGAAAGGTCTGCAGGAGTTTGTGTTTCTAAGCAAAATATGCAGCAAGAGACAAAGTTTCCAAATTACTGAAACTTACTACCCTTAGATTTATTAATGCCATTCAAAAATAATAGTATTTCCTCTAGGAAATAATAATAAAAAAATCGTTCTGTGACAAAGAGCTATTTATTTCTAAGAGCTTATATTTGGAAATACGGTGAAATCTTAACTCTTTTAAACTCAGAATATTGCTACAGACCCAAATATGGCCTCAGTTGTGCTCTGGACTATTCATCTGAATGTTGGCCACAGGGCCAGGTATACTCAGGTTAGACTTCTTGGCCAGCTATGTCTAAGCCATATGTCCTGTGGCTGCCATGAATTACATAGGTTCTCATTTTCCAAAGAAAACTGTAACTTTCTTGTCTTGCTTATGGCTGTCAGCATCCATCTGTCCAAAATTAGGCATTACCAGAAGCTTTGTTTTTTATCTGCCTGTGGTCAAAAGCAGAACAAGTTCACACTAGACAGTGAAAATAAGTTGTGTGTGTTTTTTTTTGTAGTTGTTTTTCTTTGTTTGTTTTTAAGCATGGACTAGCTTCAACCTTGAGATCTGATCATATTCTCATAGACAGCCCACCAAGCCTAGCTTTTGCACAGCAACAGTCAGAGTTGTTAAGAAAAAAAAACAAAGAAAAAACTACATGGGAAAAAAAAAAAAAAAAAAAGGTATTATCATATTTTACAGGAAATACTTCATTGATTCACTGCCAAATCTACAGTTGCTTTTATTTGTTTGTTTTGGCAGTTGTATCCCTTCAAAAATTTCCTTCTGTATTTTAAAATGCTTGAGGGTATCCTTTTAATTAAATTATTGTTTGGTGCACATTATACCACTTTTTACTTGGTTAAAATCAATATGTTGAGAAGAAACTTCCTTCTGCGCTGTGGCTTTAATAGTAGGAAAAACACAATGGCTTAGTTCATTTTTTTTTATTTTTTTTTTTTCCCAAAAGTTTGTCTATGCCTTAGTTTCCTATCTCAAGAAAATTACCTTATATCTTTAAATAGTCTAATTCTAAAAAGTCAGGCCAATGTTCCATTAGTATGGATGGAACAAAATTGAGTCATACTTGCCTCACATAGATTCAAGGAAATGTTAACAAAAAAATCATAGGTTGTACCAGGTGTTTCAACTGCCTCATAAGGATAACAAAAATACTTAAATTCTGGTGGAAGAATTATCAGTCTTGCTGAAATCTCAGTGTGCTGGACTTCTCCGTTCCCTCTAACCCAAAATACGCTCTTCTACTTTTGCTTTTCTGCAAGTGAATCACGTGCCTTCTCTCATCCCTTTTTTCTTATTTGTTTGATATGGAGTTTAAGAATATCACAGTAGAAAATACGTTAAGTAATGTATGCAGGTCACTTTTTGTACTGTGACAGTTCTCAGAGTTTTGAATGTGTTCTAAGAAATCAGTAGGAATTTTAGGAATCTCAAAGGAATGTTTGGTATTGATTGGTAAATCCAAACCAAAGTATTTCCAACAAACTCTAACTCAAAACTACCTTGAAGCACTAACTTTTTTTTTTTTTTTTTTTTTTTTTTTTTTTTTTTTTGTGCTACTTATCTCCTGCACAGCAACTTCTGATTAGGCCTGGCTATATTTCAGACCAAAATAATACTCTAGCACAAGTTAAAGAGAGTGTTTTTGAAATAAAGAGAGACTAAATAAGAGCTTATAAGGGGGCTTGGTTGAGATTTTAACCATGGACCATAATTATGGTTCCACATCCCTACTATTGCATCAGTACTAGATATTGTTTCACCCATTGTTTCCATGGGAACATCCTGATGTGTGGCATTACCAGAAAGTGTTCAACTAATGCAAAAGGTAGTAGTTATTGGCACAATAGTACAGCAATTCTGCATGATGAAGAGAATATCACTTATCTAACCCTAGCATGCAAGCAGGCACAGGACAAGGGAATAGCTAGATTTTTAATTAAACTCTCCTGTACTCCTGTTACCATGTAAAAAGCGTATAGCTGAAATGCTGTTTACTTGCATAACTCGTTCGTTCAAATAAATGAGTCTCTGGGACTGCATTTTCTTCTATTAATGCCTGAGTTTAGTATTAACCTGAGTGCTTAAATGAATTTGCTGATCGCAGCTAAGACTCACATAGACCTTATTCAACATCAGTTACACACACCATTTGGCACATGTAGCAGTGTCTGCTTAAAGGAAACTAACTTTAAAGCAGTACACAGAGAGAGTTTCTTTACTCTTTCCAGAAGAGTTTAGTTTCTACCTTGAAGTTAGGTTTAAAGTAAATACACACTGAGCAGGAGACAGAATACAAGCTTTGCCTTCCCACTCTCTGGCTCACAAACAGAGAATTTTGCTCTATAAACTTTCATCTTTATGAACTCTTTACAACAACAGTTTTGTGTTTGTTTAAACAATGTTCTTTTTTACCATTTAAGTCAAAGGATATCTCCTTATATAGTGCAGATGGTTTAAAAAATGACCCCTTGTTTAAATGGGATATGACAGTCTAATAGAATAACCTCTAATCATCTATAGGAAAATCTGGCAGCACTACATATGCTGGGTACGATGTCAGTAGGACTACACCCAGAGTAATGTACTGCTCAGCATAATTAAGTGGTCTCAAGTCCTTGATGAGAAAATAAAAAATATAGCTTAGTTAGGAAAAGAAAGAAAAAAATCATGTGCAGTTCTGGATTGTGGTAACTAGAGACAGACTGAAGCTGCCAACTTCGGATTCAGAGAGCTGGTTGGAGGGATATTTAATGTTTTAGCATATGCCAACCTCAATTAAGAAAGGAAAAGAGGAATTTTCATTTTTATTTTTTTTAACAAACCAAAACAAAACTGAATGGAAGGTATTTTCTGTATAATGCTGTTATCTCCCAAAATGTTAATTGTCTGTAGCAGCCCATTGATCCAAGAAGGCAGAGGCCAGAATTTTGAACTCTGGATCCCTTGAAGATGTTTCTTAAAATAAATATGTAACTGCTTTTTAAACTGTCATAACTATTTTGGATTTTATTTAGGTATGTAAATACATGTCATTCCTGGAATCAGGTCTCTATGAGTCTCTATTACAAATTTAAAATTTTATCTGTAAGCACAAGGTATGAACTTCTTCCCTTCAGAAACAGACCAATAACTGTTGTGCACCTGGTGTGAGAAGTCAAGTTTCTCTGTGACTCGGCAGAGTTGGCTTTTCATTTAGTACCTGATAAATTGCACCACTTCTGTTCCTCCTAAGTAAGTCTCTTGAATAACCATATGCAATCTCCAAGGTGGCATTGCAAAAGTAGTTTCTTCAGAAGAGAGGAAAGAAAACCATGTTAAAATATGTGCTGACAAAGATGGTGCAATTCCAATGACATCAATGAAGTCTTGTTTATTTACATTACCACAGAATTTGGAATAATCTTTCCACTTTTGTCACAAGCATGCAAAACAAGTTTGAAGATTGTTTCAAGACTCCATTTTAGTTTTGTTGATTACTCAATCTCTGCAGTCATTTATTGCACCAATACTACAAAGTAAGAGAGTTTATCTCTTAACTAGGTGATTTTTATCCTTGTAACATCTTCAACTGTACTATATCATCATTAAGGTGTTGTGTTTTTTTTTTTTTTTTTTTTTTTTCTTCCCCTGCAACTTTCCTGTATCAGCTTTCATGTTTTTCTACTCTTCTCCCATGTGAGCTGTTGAACCAGGGACCAATGAGTGTTAGTAACACATATATTTATGGCCTAATCATTATTAATATTTTAAAATATACTTCAGAAAATTATTTGCAGGCCATGCACTCAAAAATGTCTAATCCCTACAAATATCCAAAATAAGTGGTTGGGAAGTTCATCTGTATTTGGAGAAAACACTCTTTAAAGCCCATATTATTCTTTGTGTAAAGCTAGAAGCTTTGTGTAAGGCTAGAAACATCAAAAAGTATTGCTTGCTATTGTTTCAGTTTACTAAAATGCATTTTAGCAGTTCACATACAGTGTGATTCAGAAAAAAAAAAAAAAAAGAAAAAAATGAAAAAAATGAAAAAAAGTCTTTGTAAGATGTTTAAGAAGAAATAAATCTAATAGTATTATATTTACACTATGACATGATACAAAGCTTACTTAGTCTTCCTTGACAATATAAATATTACCCCAAGTCACTGTGACTAAAAGAGAATAAAATATTTTACCATGTTTTTAATGAACAAAACTGTTCTGTGACTCTTCTTCATATCAGTATTGACATACAGTGTGCAAATACTTCATGAAATATAAAAATCAATTCTTTCCCCCTACTACCAGTAGTAACATGAATAAAGTATAAGTGATATAACAGCTGAAAGTAGATGTAAATTGTCCATTCTCCAATACCAGATAAACAAGGACTGACTTTATGTCTTAATTAAGGATTTTTATGAAATTTGAAATCAGTACTAGACATGGTTTACACCACCACCACCATCCCAACAACAAAATATTTGAAAGGTTAAATCATTAATATCCCAAATCAACAGCACAATGCTTCCTTCTTTTGCAAGAAAATGAGCAGACTGGAACTGTCATCACTACAAGTATTTCAGAAGAGATTCCACAATCACCTGTGAAATAAACCTCGCTGCACTGATCCTGCCTTGAGACACAAGGAAGGGCTACATGATTGCTTGAATTCCTTTCCATACTTCTTTTCCAAGATTAAATGGTTCAATTCATAACTATTGCTCTTATCAGGAAAGGCAAATAAGTGGATTTCCCTATTTTAGATGACAAATTCATGGCCGATTTGCAAGACAGGGTACACATTTATGATGGGATGTTGTTGTTATTGTCATTATCAGTATGTCTCATGGTTGGCTGGTGCTGATTTGTCAACCTGGCTGAAAACAATTATATTCTGGGTGCCCCCCCCCGTTACCACCTCCTGAAAAAAAAGAAAAAATGTTCTGTGTCAGGGGGACACCTTTAAAAAGTCTAGCCAAAATGACAAGAACAGCATAAATGGATAAGACTTTCAGTCTCTTGTTTCCAAGTGAGTGAGGAATGGAAGGCTTTTGACCCAGAATCCTTATCACTGACAACCGGTATTCTCCAAAATGTTAGCAGTATTGAGAAAGCATTTCAATGACAAATGAAAGAGTAGAAGAGAAAATATGCATATTCCTAAATTGCTTGGGATTTTTGGAATTCCCTCTGAGGTGCTGAAGAAAAGCAATTGATGTGTGTAGGACAGGCAGCCAGGAAGGGCAGCAATATTTTGTTGACAGAACATCGCTTTGTAAGTAAACTTGTGCTGGGAGGCACAGAAATTCCCCCATTTCCCCAGGGCACCAAAACCTCTGGAGCCAACACTGGGTTTGTGGCAAAATCTGCAGATGGCTCTGCAGGAGGAATGCATACAGCTGTGTACAGATGGTTTATAGCTGTGTGGCTTTGTATTGGCAACTCAGTTAACTAGATAACTTGTTGGAGGTGGAGACACAAAACAATATCCACAAATGGCAATACCCTCCCCCTCAGTTGGTTTAGCACTTGAACTGAAATCATTGAGCTTGTTCCTTACCTTGACAAAGATTTAATGCTACTTTATGCTGTCCCTTCAAGTAGGGGAGGAAGGCTCTTTGAAATAAGGTTGTCAGCTTTCTTTAGTTCTAAAACATACTTTGAATTAATTCTTCTATTTATTTGTGAAAACACAGGAATAAAACACCGGGAATAAAGTGGAATTAACTTATACATTACTGACTCTTTTCACTGCTTCTAACATTGGCCAGGAGTACCTTGAGATAGATAAAGTCCCAAGTTAACATGGAAAAGTGTCTGACCCAGTCAAAATGCTAAATTTCTGGTCCATGTGAAAATAGCAACACTTTAAATTTGATTCCCATTCTTTATTACTTAATGTTGTTTTAGAAACTTCCTTTATTTTGGAAAGTGTAGAAATGTTTAAAAGCTAATTTTATATTCCTGTATTCTTTTTAAATTATATCAACACATGCCAAAAATACTTATACATGATCTGCTGACAGATTATTGTATGGCATTTGTTAAAAAGTTCTACAACTTTTAGTTTGTTCATTGTTTTTGTAACAAAACACAAACTTGTAAAATTTGGGATCATGCAGAATGTTTCAATCAGTGCTAAGTAGCATCTGCCCTAAAGTCTAAAAATAATTTATTTAAATATTTTCTGTTTTTTTACAGGAAACCTAATAATATCCATGTAGCTAACTTTGGGGAAAAAAAAAAAAAAGTCACTTGCCTTAAAATCATATTTCTAACAAAATGTTCTGTATTAAAATTTTCCATATAGGATATGGATTCTAGTCAGCCTAACCATGTCACTAAATGGAAGAAAAATGTACTCAAACAAAACTGACAAAAGTTTATAATTCAGTAACACTTGTTACTGGAGATTCCCAATCTCTCTGACCAATTTTAATTCAGACATTCTAGGTCACTGACTGAACAGTTAATGATATAAAGTCTTCAAACTAATTTTTTGAACTAGAGATGGTCTCAGTCTATGCAAGTCTATGCAAATCTTTTAACATGTTAACACACGTTAATATATTAAATATGGCCATGACTAAAGGATAAGTATGAAACCCTAACACCACCAGATGCTGATTTTATTGATGATGGATGATGGACCTGTGACTCCCATACAAACTGCTAATTCATGCTGGAATACAACCTGTTTCTTGAGGCTTATGAATGCATTTCTTATTGCCAAAAAATGAATATGGTGATTGAACAAAAAGGGGAGTATTGGAGATCCTCTGCAATGTCACATGGCTAATCACAGTTCTGCAGAATGGATTTTCCAACAGTAGATAGGCAGAGAAAATGGGGTATTAGTTCTATCTCAGAACCAACTTAGCTCTACTTAGACACATGCAGATAATTCCTCAGGAAATAACACTTAACTGTAAGAGTGTGTGAGTGCGTGTGTCTGTGCAAACATGCTCATACGGAAAGAGATGTATGTCTTCCAGAACAAAATTATGCTGGAGAAAAAAGTGCTTAGATATATTATACGGAACAAAATAAAAATGCACAAAAATAATTTCTCAGGAATATAACATAAATTTAACATAAATTTAACAATTTGTCTCTGAATAATTTAATTTGCAGTTTTAAGCCTTTAGAGTTATAGTCTATTTATAATTGGAGCCATAGTCTGCATGTATTTTAAATGCAAAGAGAGGTTCCAACAGTCAAGTTATTATATTACTCAAGAGTTTAATTAATAACACACTAATTGTAGAAGCCCAACATCAAGAGCCACACCATATTGTTTCCATTACATTTTGAAACTGTTTGAAGTGATTTAGTAATAATAATAATAATTAAAAAAAAACACCACTGAGTAAAGTGTTATCTTCTCATGAAGACAGCATTTACTCTATGACTTCTCCTACTTGCAGGATGTAGAATTCTACACCAGGTTCCGTAGCAGAGCCTGGTTTTGGAGATGAATAGCAGTGCATACTCTCACTTTGACAGGGAAAGAAAAATAACTCAGTCCAAAGGCTTTTTTTGAACTTTGTCTGAGCTCCCACAGTACATAAATGTTTAGTGGCATAATATTACTAAAAATATAAATGATTCAATGCCAGAAAAATACTGTAAGATTATGCAAAAGCAATATATCCTGAGAAAATAGATGCCATAAATTGTATGTTAACATATAAACTTATTTCTAAAATACTGATTTGTCTTCATCTATGAGTATTCATTTTAGTCATTTCTAACCAAATGCATAGGAATCTCAGAGGCTAATAAATATAAAATCACAATAGGTCTCTTTTGCCATCCTCACCAGTAAATTGCCACCACCCAGTAGCTAGAGACACAACAGGGTGCTGGGAAATAGGGCAGGGAGAGACCAGAGCCCTCCTTTAACCCACAGTCTGCTGCTTCTTAGGGGACTTTCTCTCCTTCTACCTAGAACCTATGAGACAAAGAACAGCTATAGTAACAAGGCACTGACTAGCATGTAGAATACATGCCATGAGGTACCTTCCCTGAAGATTTTCTCTCTCTAGCTGCCTTGCTTTACCCGGTTCTGCACAAGTAGACTGGTTCTTCTGCCAGCACCCCACCACTCCCCCCTCCTCAACAACCATATTGCATAACAGCAGGATTTTGCCCTAAGCTGTTATGCTGACTCCAGAATTTCTAGTCTTATAAACTCTCTGTAAATTGATAAAATATTCCTCTCCCTCCCCCTGCATTGCAAAAATAACATCCTACTAACTTAGTGAGATCTTAGGGGCAATTAAAATTAATAAATACCATGGAAACCTGATAGTAGTGCATTGCAAAATCAACAATAAAAATAATATATATATCCTATTTCTGACTGTGATATAATAGGAACTTGCTCTAAGAATTTGAAATTGCATATATTATTGCAAAGATTGATACTGTAACAGTTTCTCATATCATATTAGCAAACAACAAATTCAATAACACTGTACATGCAAAGCCATTAATAAGATTAAAAAATAACACAATATTTGGAAACCTACTATTCTGATAGGATGTGTCAGCAGTAGTACCAAAATTAGCTATAAGTCTGCTGCAATAAATGTTGATATTCTGTTTAAACCTTAAACCATTCCATAATGATATCATTTTCAGTACCTCCAGTGAGGTGATGTTCCACCTCATGGGACATAAAACATGGTGTTTTATGTGTGCAAAATCTTTAAAAGAACTTTATTTCACTGTTTCCATAGACATGTCATGTTGTCATTTACATGAGAAAGGAGTGAACCATGTGGGAACTACCAGTTTACAAAGGGCTATAATTTGATGTTCCTTCTTGATGGAGGATCAAGATGTTTTGTTTATCTAAACAGTAACAAGTGACATTTAAAAAAATAGTACATTTTGTTTGGATTCTCCATTTAGCAAATGGCAGCTCATCATTAAATATTTCTTTAGCCCATTCAGCTTTAAAGTCCCCACTGTTCTTCAAAGGCCTGATGAAAGAAATACTTCTGCAGTATATATGCCAAAGGGCTTTGTCTCAACAGCAGGAGCAAAATAGATCCATGTCTCCTTCAAGATGTTTTTTCCTTCCCAACAGCAGGTGAAGGACATATTGGATAGGTCAAGAGGTTAAGATCAAATTATCATAATTTAGCAGGAGTTCAATGCAAATACTGATTCCATAGAAGGTCTGGTTCATTAATAAACCAGAGGTGGAAATGAACATAGGAAAAGACCCCTGGAGAGGCTAAAGAAAAGAGGGACTCAGTACAGTGTTTGGTGCAAGAGGAAAATTATGTTCCTTTTTATCAGCTTTCTTCATCCTTTTACCAAGGGAAGCCACAGAGGTCACAGCAACAGTTTGGGTCCAGTCTGTAAATTGAGAATGATCAAGGAAAGAGAAATTTCTTACTTTGTAAGAAACTTTGTAAGAAACACTTTTTCCAGACAGTTTAATGAACTTGCAACCTAATTAGACCACGTCTAATCTATCCTCCTGCATTAACAGGACAGCAGGCAACACATTACCTTACAACTGAAATCTGAGCTACTGTTGACTGGGGCATTGTGGCCTTCCATGTACTAGAGCCAAAATCTGTCACTAAGGAGCTTCCTTCTCTTAGTGTCAGGAAACACCACACATAACCTCATGCTTCTTACATACAGTGGCAATGGTCTTCGGTGGAGGGTCAGGATCTCCTGATGAGGTTGGCTTCAGGCTGTCTGGGCATCCTTTACTTGAGGCAGGATTATCCTAACTCTAATCCAGGTCTAGTAGAAAAGAAAGCATTCAGAGCACCAGCTGTAAACTGGAAATTCAAGTCACTGTAGGTTGCTGTCCAATTTGCAGCAAAACTCAGCAAAAAGTGAGAGTTTTGTTGCAGAGGGCAACATGAATCTTCCGCATTGTGCCTAATAAATCAGTTAGGCCATCCCTTCCTGAGAGTTGGCCCACAGCAGCAAAACTCGGTTCTGGCAGGCTCTTCAAAACTCTGGAAATATCAGCACTCACTAGATATCCCCCTGGAGTATGTTCTGGGCACAGAAGAGAAATACATAACAGAAAAATCTCATGTATGGTAGACCAGAGAGCAGCCATATGTGGAATGGAAGCATATTAAAAATGGACAGAATACATATCTTTCTATGCATCAGAATAATAATTTAAAAAATGGTTTGAAGGATTCATTTCTGTATAAGTAATATGAGATTTTTGTTATTTTTTTTTTTGTCTGAATTAAATATTTCGAACAGGACAATGAAAGTAGATTACAAACTTTTTCCCTTTCTTCTCCAGTTTCTCTTTGAAATTAATATAAACATGACACTGAATGCTGGTAGAAAAAATTAGAGGTAAGCGGGAGTGTTAACTCCCATGGCAGGAAGAGTCAAGCAGTAAATTGTTCAACGCTTAATAATTTCAAATGAGAACTTCAGTGCCAAGCTGCGTACCGAGACTGGTTAGTTCTCTAGCCTGTATTATTTATAAATTTTACAAAGTTTGAATGCAGGTCTGACTTTTCAGTTCCATGTTTTATTTGCTGTCCTCTGGTGGTTCATGTATGGAGTCGCTTGTTTTGGTGTTCACAACCCTCAGTTATGTGAACATGGTTTAAATATATTTAATCAGTATTCTTTTTAAATTGCATCTGACCTGCTTTTTGCTTTTAATGAGGAATAGTAAGATTTAACTTTAATTTACTCCATGGCCTAGAGTCTTGTCTCTTGTATTACCCAGAACAATAACTTCTTGGAGGTTTTAGAGGGTTTAATGAAAAAGTCTTCCAACAAGATTTCTTAAACTTATGAGAGCTTCCTAAGGAATGGTTTCTAGTTAACCTGCACCTAACAAAAATTCCTCTTACATTCAAATTCATTTTATATTCCTCAAACACAGTTTGTATCTTCTATGCAAGTTTTTATCACATTAACAGTATTTAAAGTTATACTTAGTGATATTGTTGGCCCAACAGTCCAGCAGTTAAGGTGAAGATCAGTAGCAAAAAGCCATGAAAACTGAGAGCATGACCAGGGAAGAGAACAAGCTTACAGAACAGGTTTGTGCCTCAGTCCCAAAGGAAATAGATTTGCAGGGTTTTCTCACCTCAGCTAAGAGCTGGCAGTATCACAACTTGCACAGTAACTTGGCATAATTTTATGACTTCATTTGAAAGAAGCCTGAGATTAAAAGGCAAAAATAAGCCTCTGTCATGTAATAAATTGTTGAAATCCTGTAGCGAGCCTTTTCCCCTTCATATTTGTGCTGAAGCTGTTGGCAGACCAGGACAGAAAAGAGTGATGTACTCACAAGAGCTGAAGCCTGTCTATAACAGAAGCACATGTAAGTCTTGCAATCTAACAAGAATTCACTTAAACACCCTAATAAATTGATTTTATTTCTTATTGATTTTTTCATGTAAGGTATCATTTATGCTTTGGTGAATGATGCTTTCAGATAGCAAGTTTTAGAGGGCTACAGTCCTTTTTCTCTCCCTATGTGTTTGTTTAGCACCAACCACATTTTATGTGACTTGCAAAAGCAAAAACTGAGAAACAGGAGAATTCAGAGGATACTGAGTAATAACAGGCTAGTCTTTTGTTTGCACCGTTTTATTTTGACTGTTTGGTTTTGCCGCATAACTGCTTGGTTGTGTGTTCTTTAATAGAGATGTCCATTTCTATTAATACTCAATCACTTCAGCTGCCTCTCATAACAAAATCCAATATAACAGAATCACAGAATTTCTAGGTTGGAAGAGACCTCAAGATCATCGAGTCCAACCTCTGACCTAATGCTAACAGTCCCCACTAAACCATATCCCTAAGCTCTACATCTAAACATCTTTTAAAGACTTCCAGAGATGGTGACTCCACCACTTCCCTGGGCAGCCTGTTCCAATGTCTAACAACATATATATAACATATATATAACGTGGCAGGGAACAATAGCTCGTCTGTATCATTAACAAATAATACCAAAGAAATATACAGCAGAGATAAAATGTTCTATTAAAAACACGTTAGCTTTCAACTGTTGTAAGAAAACCATTGTTATTAAACTCTACAAGTTTTCCTTTTAAGTCCTTTCTGTGGAACTACATTATATGTCGGTATCACCAAACCAGCCTCAACCCTACTTAAATTCTTTACTGTGACTTACACAGTACATTCTACTTCCTTGGTTTAGGGCTGGGAACTTGAGTACTGCTCAAGTACTACTGCTGTTGCTGCTGCTCCACTGGGCAGCAGGTAAGCAAGTCTCCTGTATGGCACGGTCAAATTCTTCTTCTGGCTGGGCTTTTACTTACAGTGATTTGATCTCTTCACTACCTCTATCACTGACAAAAAACATGTGAAATGTCTACCTTGCACCTGGAGAATGACAAGGCTGTTTGACTGTGCCTGGTATAAACTTTGTGGAAGGGCTCAGTGCTCTGTATGCTTTTTTAGGCAGAGAGTTCTCATAACAGTATCAGGCGCCCTACCTTTCCATAGTACTCTGCAGAAATATGTCCAGACCTCAGGAATGTTTTCATTCACTTGAAGTGGATTAATATAATATGTTTATTATCTTGTATGTATATATGTCAATAACTGCTTATAACATAACTTCAAGCACACCATCAACACTAAGTTCTTGTGTATGCTGTACTGCAGTCCACTACTGTCTGTCAGAGGAATCAGGAATTTACCTGTAATATTTCTTTACAATTGCAAGGACAGCCTTGTTTGAAATAGAATATTTCAAATAGAAGAGCTTCCAAACTATATTCATTAATGTTTCCATAAGGAAAAATATTTTTAGGTTTAAAAAAAAAAAAAAAGAAGGTGGAATTTGATTTTTTTCACTGTGTAAAGGTCTAAAATACTGTTTAATTTTTCAGAAGAAAAGATGAGTTCTTAAAAAAAAAAATCTTTATCTAAAAATTGAGAAATTATTATTATTATTATTATTATTATTATTATTATTATTATTATTATTATTATTATTAATAATAATAATAATAATTTTCACAGCTGAAAATCTGAATCTTGTTAAACTCCGTTTTCTACCTGTAAAATGTACACAACTCAACAGCTTGAATGTTCAGAGCAATTGATTGTCCCTAAACCATTCTCATTGTTCTTGTATGAGTGTGGAGACTCAGAATTTTTCTTTTTTGTAGGAGAAAGAAGAAGAGAAAATTTCCTTTTTCACTTCCAGGCATATTAGACATTACTTAATCCAGTATGATTTACATTGTCACTTCAAAATAGTCGAATGCTTCAGGTAAGAATTTAAAAGCTTTAACAGAACTCTGGGGATACTGCACAAATTATGCCCTATATGATCCTCATTCCTGAGTGATGGCAATCCATCTTTGGATTACAATTGATATAGTCCATTTAATCTATCACTGTAGATTGTAAACAATTTACTGGATCAGTGATTAATGCCATATTCAAACCACATCCTTATAAATTTCCTAGCATACCAGATTCTGAAATTTGGCCAAAACATGCAAAGATAGTGGGAACTGGGGTTACCAATATCTGACAGGTTTTAATGACTTCTGAATTTTGAAAAAGTACAGAATTTGAAACCAAGATAATTTTTAAATCATACAAGATTGGACACTAGATACATTTAACAATCTTTCTTCTTTCCTTCCTTCCTTCCTTCCTTCCTTCCTTCCTTCCTTCCTTCCTTCCTTCCTTAATACCAAGACTTGCATATCTGGAGGCTTACTGCACATGCTGCATGTACCATAAAGGATAAGCGGGCTACAACTTTTGCTCTATTTACCTCACCCCAGGGCCTATCACATGCAAGTGACCGTACTTCCACAGAGCCACTCAGGACTCCATCCAGCCCTGCTTCCGGTAAACACATCTGCTCTTTCTTGTGGCTCACACTACACCTGCACTGTCTTCAGGATCTGTGCCTGCGTAGGTTAGTAGCTCAAGAAACTATTCTCTGCATCATCTCCTGGGAAAGAGTTCAGAGAACAATCTATTAACTGGACCTTGATCTGGTACTAGTATACACATCTCTTCCTTACGAACTGGCACAGTAAGCTAGGTGGTTAGAGTTTCGTCAAACTACTTGCAATAAAAAGCAAGGAGTTTCAATAAATTTGACTTTGCTTCCCAGACCAGGTGAGTATGGAAAGTAAGCGGCAATGTGGATTCTCTACTGTCTAATAATGTTTGAGAGGTATTTAAGCTATTCTCAGAGAAAGGACACAAATAAGATCTTCATCCTCTGCCAGCTGTCTATGCTGGCAGGACTTGCTGAAACTCATTATTTTTGAAACTTTATCAAATTTAGTTGATATTAAGCATTCGGTTCAAAGATTAGGGGAAGAGCAGGTAAAGAATTGGAAGACATTGGCTAAAACTTCAGTAGAAGGTCAACTTAAATATTCCCAAATAGCAACATAGCTTGGGGTTATAAAAGATGGATCTGTTTGTTTGTTTGTTTGTTGTTTTTAAATAGATCTATAGTTTCTTTAGGAGAGAATCAGAACAGGACCCTAAAAGCTGAAAAGAAGCCAATGGTTGTGCTGCCCTGGATCAAATTGAGGTTCTGGTGTAATAGAAATAGTCAATTTGAGGAACTTCTTTAACAATGCTACAGGAAGGATTAAACTAGGCATAAAATCTACCTGTTGTATCTCATAGCCACCTTTCATGTTACCTCTGTAATACTTTAATAATTTGGTCTTTGTCCAGGAAATGTAGGTATGATATGTAAACATATCAGGAAATGATGTATGTAATGATGTATGTAGTAATGTATGTATGTAAACCTATGAGGAAATGTAGGTATGTTATGTTTACTGTTACAAAAGTGAGTAAAGAGACTTATTTTCCCTGTGTTGGCAAATTATAGTTTTACATTCTTTGGTATAAAGGCTTCATTGCATATGTTCAATCTTAGGAACTACTGAGTGAAATTCTATGTTTGGGAATCTCTAGTAGGTTCTTTATCCCAGTCATCACTGTCTGAATTTTCCACAAACCAATTCCTTTCCAAGAGAAGTACAACTTTCATTATTCACATTGACCACAAATATTTGCTGATCTTTGTCAGTGACATTTTATCCAAAGGAAAAAGTTTGGAGCATCAAACAGAAGCTGACATAGTGTCTTATTTTTGAACCTTTTTATTTTTTAAAAAATTGAATTTACCAAAGAGTGCCCTGAGTTTCCCTGTTACACCATTTTTCTTAAAGCCAAGTTTCCCAGTGGATGTGTTAATCATGTGTTTTACATGCTGTCATATCACATAACATTTTGAGTTTGACTTAACCTGGTATGATATGTCACAATCCTACAGTATGTGTGCCCCAGGGAACTTTAAATCAGTTTGCTGAAAAACACCATTAAAGACCCACAGTGAATTGAGTTTTCTTAAAAACTCAACACACACACAATACCACATCTCTTTCTCTGTGAAACAGTGCACACTATCTGTGAAAATATTACTATTACATACAACCTTTAGAATTTGCAAAGAAAATTACAAACATTATTTTATAACTGCCATATCATCTAATAAAATTACTTGTATCCAGTGCAATTAAATACCTTTAACTATCCTTCCCATATATAGGAATTAAACTGATTTTCTTGTGCAGCTGCAAAATGAGATTGGAAGTGGCACTGGGAAACCCATTTAGAGTGCTTTATCATACACAATACTTTTAAACCTATAGGTAAATGCTTAAAGCATAGAAATGTGAGTCAGGAAGTCTGAGACAAGCTGAAAAAAGAATTTATAATAAACAACTTATTAGAACTCTTGTTTTCCAAAATGTGCCTTTTGCACCTATTTCTTAGCTGACCAGAAAGTGCCCCACAATGGTTTCTTGCAGTCAGACTTCAATGTCCTGATACTGGCTTGGGAATGGTTGACGGACCTTTGTGAGTTTCTTTAGCCTGTCTTCAAAATGAATGTGTTTTCTCCCTAAACTATTTGAAATTTACCAGTAGGTCTGAAATCTTTATTTCCACAAATATAATGAAAAATATATTTTTATTGTTTAAGCATGACATTTGTTAATTTTTATTTTACAAGGTATTCTCAAATTATTTTTCATGTAGTTGTGTTTTTCAGTTCTAATGGTGAACCTCTTGTTTGTTTTGTTTTGTTTTTATTTTATATCATATTCTATTGACAGTGTAAGTAGTGACATACCTAAAATAGGTTAAGTGTTTTTCTTACAAATTTATTGTCTATAGAAAATGTGGTTTAAAACACAAGTGCTACTCCAAGCAAGAAGAAACAGACTTTATGTTTAAATTTATTTTACTGAGGTTCTTATTTTTTGTATTAAACTGGATGTATGATCATGTGCAACAGTAATAATCAAAAAAAGACTAACAAGACAACATACTGTCTAAGCATGTGGCCAGGTTTAACAGTACGTATTTTGACACACATGTAAATACAGGCAGAGGAAAACAAACACGTCTTTTTCACTGTATATGATAGATATACAAATTCTAAAGGGAAATGACACATTTTGTTATTCATTAACATCCAATGATCCTTTCACGCAACACCCTGGAGGCTGAATGCTGTGACAGCATAAAAAGGTATACACCCACCAGTACTTGGCATCAGGCATCAAGCAGTTTGCTGGAAAAGAGCTGGCATATATTCCTTGATAATATGTCTCATAGGTTTGTTGGATGGCAATACACTGAAGTGTCTGACCATTAAATGACACACCAAAATGCTGACATTTAACCATGTGTGCCAGTTGCCAATCACTCAAGTTTTCCTGAATTTCTATTCTTTTTTTTTTTTTTTTTTTGCTTGGAATGGTTGAAGTCCACACTGGAAGCAAGCAGAGACGGAGCAAAGTGTAAATAGGTTTCATATGTGTTATGAAAAACAAAAATGTAAATTTACAAGGTAAGCATGGAACAGAGAATTGTCTTACACTGCTACACACTAGATTAAACCTTGCTGAAAATGATAGGCATAAAAGTTATTTTTTATTATGTATATAGACAGATAGATATAATATTTAAACTTCATTTACAGAACCAGACAGCTGTCTCCAAATTAAACTTTTGTTTTTGTTTTTATGCAACAAAAAGGTATGAGTGTAGAGAGGTACAAAAGGTACAAAGACAAGAATGTCTTTGCTCTTAATGTTTTATAAGAGTTTGTGTAGTATTTACCTACAAAAGTTACTGAAATTGGACTTTTCAACCACATTTTAGCTAAAAGGGGCTCTAGAGTTGAAAACAAACAAATTGCTTACATCTTTACATCTTCCTCTCTTCAGAGGAGTTGGACTTCATGCAGTCTTTGTAACTGGTCAGGCAATACAACCTTCCATAAAGAAGTTAAAAATAATCAGGAAATAAAAAGGGAAACCCAGACAAGTATACAGAGTTTTGCACAATTGTGTTAAGGTAAGTTAAGTTCTCTTACTCTTCCCAAAATGGGAAAAAAAAAAATAAAGGCCAAGCATTCAAAACTGATCAAAGATAATTCTTTTAAAACTAATGGATAATTAATCCCTGAGAATAATTTCTGCAAAATATCGTTGATGCAAACATCTGTGTGAAGTGCACATGGAAGGAGACAAAGTTGGCAGAGTACGATATCTGTAAAAAAGCAAATTAGGATAGCAACGGCAAAAAAATGGATGGGAAGAACACAAAGTGAGCAATGCAAGGAAACAGAGAATCCAAGGAAGAAATTCCTTCCAGAGTAAAATGAAGAAACATACTATTACTGGAGCAAGGGAAGGAGTTTTCTATGTATCATTGCTATCAACCATTAGCAAAGTAACCAGTTTCTGAAGCAGGGGCTAGTTATATTAGTCTATTTTTTTGTGTATGTGTAATTTTCTAGAAGTCCAGAAAAGATACAAAGAGATTTGGGAGGAGAAGGATTTATAAGGCAGATATTTCACTTCTGTGCCATTTATGGTCAAAATGTCCAGTGCTACCCTTCATTTTTGTGTATTCACTACTGTAAGTAGAATCAACTGAGAAGCAACTTGGGAATTCACATTGGCCTTGTTCACAGAGGCACCTACAATATTCATGTGCAAACCTGTGAAGAAATCTTTTCTACATGTAAAAGAACATTGTCTTTGTGTACTGCATGACACAGACAGGCACTGTGAGCTAAAATCCTCAGCTTGTCACATTGCAACCTGACTCTGAAATGGCTGTCCTAAAAGTTTCCCTGAATGTGCTATTACTAGGCAAACTTTACTTTCTTGTCTGTAATAGATATATATATTCCCCTGCAGGAACTGACATTCTGCTCAACAATTCAATAACAATATAAAGTGATCTACCCTTTCAGAGGCATGCTTCCTGAGCAAAATTTACTTTCTCTTACATGTTACATGCAAAAGGACATTGAAAGCAATTGATGAGCTCAACCACTGTCAGTCAGAAATGACATCATTTGGGAGTAATATTTAAGAGATTAGTAACATCTGCTTTTTTAAATATGGTTAGTAGCAACCCCTCCAGCCTACTCCAACCATATGGGATGCTTTGTATGCACAGATAGGCACTGAACACCACAAAAGCTTTGCCAGAAAAGAAGTATTTCCTCCAAATAACACAGCTAAAAAAATAAAATAAAATGAAAAACTGCATAAACTCTCTAATTTGGTCAGAAAGACAAAAATCATACTGCTACACAAGTTTATTGCTAGATGACACCTTTGCATTATGACTACTATTAATAATATAATCACTATTATTTAATGTTTCTATTGTGTGGGGAAAAAATGTAATTTAACAAGACCATCAAATTAGGAATAAGATTTTGATTTTAAGCACTCTATTCTGTTAGTTTGCTTCTCGGTGATCAGCAACCTGTTGTTAATAATTGTGAAGAAAAAGCTTGAATAACTGCTTCAGAAATCCAGAAATTCTAACCTATAGCAACAGCCCCACCCCTGTCCCTGAACCCTATTCTGTCTTTGTTTTCTAGAGTGCTTCTTTATTTTAGAGAGCTTCTTTTTCAAGTGCACTTTAATTCCACTGATCCTCACATAAAATCAAAAATAATGAATAAATAAATAAGTAAATAAATAATAAAAAATAAGAAAAAGACTTTATCCTACTATTAAATAATTGCACTTCAGACTGTGGTAGGCTGTCCTTAGACCTCTACACATTAGGAGAGATACCATCAGGTAGGGGAAGAGGGAGAAGGAAAAAAAATAATTTTCTTTTGGTAAGCATTTCTTCATCTAACAGATCCGAAAAATTCAGCAATTTGAAAGGATATTAATAAAAGGATATGAGTGCAGTTTTCTCTTGATTTGTCTCAACATGTGTTCTCTCTTTCCAGAATTCAAAGTGGAAGGTCTAAGTTTTCCAAATGAGACTTAATAGTTATAATTCAGTAGCTTTCATTGCAACATAAGTTTTTACATTAATTTTATTGTTCTTTTTCTCTGCAGAGTCTCTACAGAGATTCCTGAGCAATTTTGGCATAGGATAATGAAAAATGATTTTTTCTGCATTTGTGTCTAAACCAGTCATATCATATCTATTACATAGAGGGGAGTATTTTGGAAATTATCATAAACTAGTATTGAATACAGTCCTATGCTTTAAAACATAACCTCCTCTATAGCCCTCATTTTATGCCTTGCATTTTATTGCTAGGTTGTAAGTAGTGTCTGCTTTGTTAATACGTTTTACACTTTTGATAAATTAATAGCAATTATATCTGCTAAAAATGGGCACATTTCCAAAACATCTGGTCAGAACAGGTCAGGACTGGCCTCCTCCTCTTCATGCAGGAACAGTTGGGGCTGATGCAGTTGTAAGCATTAGAGTTCCCAAGGGAACATCATTTTACCTAATGTACTGGCCGAATGGCATGGTTCACTTCCACAACACCTGCTTACAGAATCCTCGCTGCCACTCAAACCCAAGCCAGCAGAGCATGGGAAACTGGGAGCGGTGATAGAAGCACACAGAGAATAACCTGGGAGACCATGACATGGTGAATGGGAGCAGAGTGCACTGAAAAGCAAAGGCATACAGTGGGGCAAGAAATATGTCCAACATTTAAGTGGATAATGTTGTTTGACGAATTATGATTAATAATTATCTTTTCTTCCTACACAGGCTAGGTGTGGTATTGATTTCCTTTATGTTTATGGTTACACCAAGGCATATTTGACCCACAACGAACCATTTTACATTCTCAAGCTTTTTAGCATTACTACCTTCTATTTTGTCAGGAAGTATCATTATTCTTTGGAAACTCTAGGGAGAAAAGTCAGGCCATTTTGAATTCAGGTCTTCAGCATCTAGCCTAGTAATGTGTTAACCACCATTGCAGCCTTATAGTTCTGCCTATTTGAGGTAGTGATATTTGCAGAAACTCATTCACTTGCTACAGAGTGGTAGCTCTCAACTTACCTCAAGTAGCTTTCTGCTGGTTTACCAAGTAGTCAAATGGCAGTAATTCTATTTTATGTAAAAAAAAATAAAAAATAAAAATCACTGATTAAACATGAAGGAGAATCAGACTAACACTAACTTCTCTTGTGAAGCTTTGGTGCTTTGGTGGAATAGAGAGCTTGTGGTTGGCATTTCTTGTTGGGCAAGAAGAAAAGCTGTAGAACTGCCTGTACATTTCTGCTGGACCAAACTCAAAATTTATTCTTCTCTCAGATTCTCTTTGTGAATACTGAAGCTAAACAGGATCAATTCACTGTGCCCAAATCTGGATTTAGATTTTCCAGAGTCTGCACTTCAGTTTATTGCTTTTAGATTGGATCCATACTAACACCAATTGCAGGAGTTGTTGAGCTGCAGGACAGGAACATAATTATAAGCAAATAAATGGATTCTACCCTGACAACATCTAAAAGAGACATGACCAATAAACCCACTTTATTTATGATCTTTTGGTCTGTTATTTATGAAATGAATGAGTTAATACAAACCAACTCTTATTCAGCAGTCTCATGCATGCTTCTGATAAGAAGATATTCAGAAGATGTTCTTAGCAGTGTCAAAGGCAATACTTCTTAGTGAAGCCTAGTTTGGGAAGTACACACCATTACTACAGACCTTTTTGATTGTACTGTTAATTGCTTTATAAACCTATTGCCCATACAGAATTAAAGCAATTTCATAAAAGCCAAATAAAGGTATAAATTAATTATTAGAAGGTCTGAATATGAAATAACTACCTATACAAAACAGCTTTTGTTCTCTGTTCAATCGTTGTTGCTTAATTTTGTAAGCACTTTCTGGTGGCAATGTGATTTACTGCTTTTGAAGTCAGCAGCACCAACCTTACACTATATCATTGAGGTCTGTAAGTTGTTAGGCCCAGAGTGATTGGGTAGTTTATTTTCCACATTCCCCTAATGTGTCAACTATATGCATCATTCTGATTTACACATTGAGCAGCCATGGACTTATAATAGCGTCAAAACTTACCTTTTGTCAGCAGGCATTATGTATGTTATAAAAAAAATGTCCATGGGAAAAAAATCAGCCTAGCCCCAATTTGCTTCCACTTGCACCTTTTTTACACTATTTATATTAATTGGCTTTCCTGGAGTTTATCCAAGTGACTCTTAGTGATGTTCTACATCTCACTTGGGCTGAGTATTTGGGTTTAGCATAGAATTCTACATTAAAAAACAAACAAAAAAAAACAAATAAACAAAAAAAAGTAATAGTATTTCATGAGATTGCAAAGAGAGGAGGGACATAATATTTATTATGTCCAAATAATATTTATTATGACCAAACCTACAGGCAAATGTACTATTTATCAGGATATCAGGAGGTATGTTAGGCTATGAATGTGCAGCAGGTCAACTGCTCTACAATAATTGCTTGTTCCCACTCTACTTACCCGAGTGTAATGTTACCAGATATTTGCTGGGGACGGAATAAGTGGACAGATGCTGGTGACACTTATGATGCAAGTTCTCTCTCTAGCTTGTCTCATGGACATATATCAAGTGCAAATAAACCCCCCAAAAAGAAAATTACCCCTTAAAATCTACTGCATATTATATTTACTAATGATTATTATACTTACTAATGTGCATGCGTATTAGTAAAGGCAACCAGAAAGTCTATGAGACTTGTGAAAAGAGGTATTTGATGGATTTTAATCCTTGTTATATAACCCTTCCCTTCCCTTCCCTTCCCTTCCCTTCCCTTCCCTTTCCCTTCCCTTCCCTTCCCTTCCCTTCCCCTTCCCTTCCCTTCCCTTCCCTTCCCTCCCTTCCCTTCCCTTCCCTTCCTTCCCTTCCTCCCTTCCCTTCCCTTCCCTTCCCTTCCCTTCCCTTCCCTTCCTTCCCTTCCCTTCCCTTCCTTCCTTTTTTTCCTTTCCCTTTTCTTATCCTTTTTTTCCTTTTCCTTTTCCTTTTCCTTTTCCTTTCCTTTTCTCCTTTTCCTTTTCCTTTTCCTTTTCCTTTTCCTTTTCCTTTTCCTTTTTCCTTTCCCTTTCCCCTTTTCCTTTCCTTTCCCTTTTCCTTTTCCTTTCCCTTTCCCATTCCCATTCCCTTTTCTTCTTCTTCTTCTTCTTCTTCTTCTTCTCCTTCTTCTTCTTCTTCTTCTTCTTCTTCTTCTTCTTCTTCTTCTTCTTCTTCTTCTTCTTCTTCTTCTTCTTCTTCTTCTTCTTCTTCTTCTTCTTCTTCTTCCTCTTCCTCTTCCTCTTCTTCTGCTTCTTCTTCTTCTTTCTTCTCTCCAAGCACCTGCCTATCTTTTCATAGACTACATGCAAGAACACATCCCATTATATATTTCTATATTAACTTGTCATTGTCTAAAACCATAGGTCCAAACAATTATTTATTTATTTATTTTCCTGTTGTTCTGGATAGTATCTTTCACAAAGAGACTTCTTTCTTTAGACTAAATGTGGATGAAGAATTTGCAATTGAGAGATGTCTCAAAAAAAGATGAACCTATCACTCAAAACAATTTTTTCTCCTGACACTGTCTCCATTCCCCACCCCCCCAATTTAACTTAAAGTTTGCATGTCTTCATGTCTTTGATGCTGTTCAAGACAAAATCTGAAATTTAGACCAATTTCAGGTTCAGTTCTGTATTCATAAAGCCTATTTTAAATTAATGAAAATCTGATTGCATTTACTACTTCCTTCTCATCTAACCATCACTTGCTACTGCTCTACTATATCTAGTTCAGGCAGTTTGTGAATTAACTATGAGGGGGTTGTATTTATTTTTCTGAGGAACAGTGAAACTACCATTTCTCACTTCAAGTCTGCCAACGCCATTGTGTGCACATCCTTCATTCCTTTCCAATCACATTGGAGCTTTGTTGTAATTTTCTAAATCCAGATCTTCTATTCAGTCATCAAAATAATTGCTGGCCATGTACAGAGTAAACTCACTGATCTTTGGGGATTTTTTGTTGTTGTTGTTGTTAATAATCTAATTTTAAGCGCTTTAGACATTAATTATATGTCAATGGAAGCCATTACATAGTTGGATTGGCTTAAAAGCTTCATGGAAAATGTTGATTTGCAAATTAACTTGCCTTGGCAACCAAGGGAAAAGTCAATTTGAAAATAAGTGGCAGTGTAACATTTCACCTCAAAAGACCAGGGTTTGCTGAAAAGTGATACATACGTTCTCATGATGAACGATTTGTTATACTATTGACCATTGACATAAATAAGTGGTAAACCATTATCTTGAGGACAAAAATAAAAATAAATCAAAGGTCACTTTCAGCTGTCTATAAGAAGAATAACTTGCTACTGATGTAATTTCTGGCTCAAGTTACTTAAGCATGTACCAGCTTCTTTTCAGAAGTGTGTTTCTGCTTACAAAGGCGCTATGACTACTAATTTGTGAAAAGAAAAGAAAAGAAAAGAAAAGAAAAGAAAAGAAAAGAAAAGAAAAGAAAAGAAAAGAAAAGAAAAGAAAAGAAAAGAAAAGAAAAGAAAAGAAAAGAAAAGAAAAAAGAAAAGAAAAGAAAAGAAAAGAAAAGAAAAGAAAAGAAAAGAAAAGAAGAAAAGAAAAGAAGAAAGAAAAGAAAAGAAGAAAAGGAAAGAAAAGAAGGAAAGGAAAGGAAAGGAAAGGAAAGGAAAGGAAAGGAAAGGAAAGGAAAGGAAAGGAAAGGAAAGGAAAGGAAAGGAAAGGAAAGGAAAGGAAAGGAAAGGAAAGGAAAGGAAAGGAAAGGAAAGGAAAGGAAAGGAAAGGAAAGGAAAGGAAAGGAAAGGAAAGGAAAGGAAAGGAAAGGAAAGGAAAGGAAAGGAAAGGAAAGGAAAGGAAAGGAAAGGAAAGGAAAGGAAAGGAAAGGAAAGGAAAGGAAGGAAAGGAAAGGAAAGGAAAGGAAAGGAAAGGAAAGGAAAGGAAAGGAAAGGAAAGGAAAGGAAAAGGAAAGGAAAGAAAAGAAAAGAAAAGAAAAGAAAAGAAAAGAAAAAGAAAAGAAAAGAAAAGAAAAGAAAAGAAAAGAAAAGAAAGAAAAGAAAAGAAAAGAAAAGAAAAGAAAGAAAGAAAAGAAAGAAAAGAAAAAGAAAGAAAAGAAAGAAAAGAAAAGAAAAGAAGAAAAAGGAAGTCTTGTTTATGGGGGGCTTGTGTAGCATGGGTTAGTGGTAGATGAACTGTTCCACCAAAGACAGTACCCTCTCCAAAAGAGAGTTCGTATTGGCTGGTTTGAAACTGACTGGCATGAGTATGACTTGAACGGGGTTGTGTCACTATTGACAGCTAGTGACAGAAAGCAGTACTGTTTGCATCACAGTATTATCTCACTGAGAGGATATGGTAAAGAGGCTCTTTGTTCTGGGAACTCAGCCCAGACAGAGGAAATTGTGGGGAAAAGAGAAAAAACTTTTTTTTTGCTTTAGCTGTCCTTTAAACTTGTCAGTCTCCAGATTCACCCTGAGATTGCTGTGTGCAAGACCTAACTCCTATAGGGAAGAGAGGTGGCTGAGAGATGTGAAACTCAGGCCAACATCAGTTTCCCTATAAAGTAGAGGTCCCACATCTCCTCTCAGTCTCTTTCTTTTGGGCAAAGAATTCAGACATGAAATTCTTGGCTCCTCCAGGTGATTCTCTAAATGTCTCAGTCACTGCAGAAGACTCAGCCTGACCCAAAATGGCTGAGAGTAGTGGTGGATGAACCCTGTTTCCCTGTTTCAGGGCTTTCCCCTGCTCCCTTGTAAATCTGTGATGGGACAGGAATCTAGCCTTGCCTCAGAAGCTGTGGTTACTTAATAATCATGTGTTGGACAGGAGCCATTTTGCTCAGCTCTATGAATTTTGAAAGCTATGTTTCTACTTTGTCTGAATGGATTATTATTATTATTATTATTATTATGATTATTATTGGTAGAATGAGAACAAGTGATGTTCTCATTCTACCAATAACAATAATTATTATTTTTATATATATATATATATATAATGTACTTATTCCTGACAACCCTGTGGTTAGAGCAGTGAACAGTGGACTTGGACATAGAAAGACAAAGTTCAGGTTCCTCCTCTACCTAACTCTGAGTAATTACAGATAAAAATCAGTGATGAAAATGAGTAAAATGTGATTCAGGCTAAGAAGGGACTTAGACTTCTTAGTCTTGGTCTTTTAGTATCCTTGGCTGGAGTGCACAGACATACACATATATGGGCATTTTCACCAAAGTAG
This sequence comes from Anas platyrhynchos, assembly GCF_047663525.1. Taxonomy (NCBI): domain Eukaryota; kingdom Metazoa; phylum Chordata; class Aves; order Anseriformes; family Anatidae; genus Anas; species Anas platyrhynchos. The sequence goes on from NC_092591.1 coordinate 13,867,130, forward strand.
TATAAGGGTTTGTGCTTCTACAGAAAAAGAAACAAAAACATGCCAAACTAAACTAGACATGAAGACATGAAGTCTTGACAATTAATATAGCATGGGATTATTGTCCTCCAGTAAGCTTTAATTGCTAGTGCAACAATCAATGATTAGAATTCAAAAATTCATATCCCATGTGAATTCTTCAATTTTTGTTTATAATTTGTCCTCCCTGCAGATCGTCCTTAAAGTAAGTTTATTTATAAGAGTATTCATGGAAAGTAGAGCCCAAAGGGGATGTAAATCCAAAGTAAGTGAATTTGTTTAAATATTTAAATGAACATTTTTATGATGTATTTTTCCAGCTCCAGTCAGCATTCAGGACTAGAGTGGGATGGAGAATAATTTTCATAAGAAAATTTTAAAGATGGAAATTAATTACATTTCAAACATCTAAAATGGATTATGTAAACTAATGTCTGTTTCATTTAGGAATCAGGAAAGTTGTTAATATCTGCTATGAAACAATATTTACATCATTAAAAGAATGAGGAAAATTAAATATTTATATTAAGTGACAATAATTTGAGCATAAAATATATCTTGAAATTTTTATCTTTTATTTATTTATTTATTTTTAATTTAAAAAAAAAAAAGTTTTAAATCTATTTCAGACTTTTCAGTTTGTTAGGAACATGTTAATTTAACTTGAACATTTTCCAAAGATATTGAAACATGATACTAATCTACTACAGTGAAACTGATTTTATACACTGTGTAAATGCAACTTATTAAAGTTTGTTCATCCAGAAAGAAAAAGAAAAGCACCACTGTTAGAAGGCTAGTGCTGAGGAAATGTTTTGAATTGTACTGAAAATTCTATGCAGTGGGTGGGGAAATTTGGGAAGCTGACTGTAAAAGTCCATGCTTGCCCCAAATGTATTTCTGTGGTCAGCTGCACACTTTTTGCTATGAATTAATTTTAGGCATGTTTGCAATTTCTTGGGCTTACCTGCTGCAAACGTAGCAGTGTTAAAGCCATCTATGTCTACTAAAGTAGTTTAAATTCTTTTCTTATTAAATATGTGTTCTAAATGACTGGCACCACAGAGTACATTCCCACTAGAGTGTTAGTGTAGATTGAGAGCTACCCTAAAATCAGGAAGGCATTCTCATTATGTAAAATCAAGCATATGTTTAAGTGTTTGTATCATTAGGGCTAATCCATAAAATTCAGAGGAAAATAGAATATACAAGGTATATGACATTTCTACAGAAGCCTATAAATGAATAGACTTAAACTGAATGGGTAGTTTATATACATATATTAATTATGCATGTGTTTGTATGCATATGTATATGTATTAACATGTTGAACTTCTGCACTCAGATTTTTGGAATTGGAATGACCAGTGCTAAATACTGAATACGTGCCATGATTAACATAATGACTCCTTTTCTTCTCCTCCCCCCCACCCAGAAGTGGGTTGCAGTAGTACCTGTTGCAAGGAGATGTGATTAACATTGTGTGGGCCCTGTGGCATTATACTTATTTATTTTTGACAGAATCCCTAATCCCTGCTTAATTTTATGAACTGTCAAAATGATTCTAAATATCTCTCTGGTTTGTATTTTCACCTCAGGACAGGAGGCCAGAGGTAGAGATTTGTTGTACAACACTGGACTTTAGGTAATTTTCATCTTTTAATGCCTGCAGCGTCCAAAGTTGAATTTGAAATAATCACCAGATTATCTCTGAAGGATCTTTCTGTTATATTTGCAAACGGTACTGCAGGAAAATGCAAAAGATATAGAAGAAAAATAATTGATTAGATGCAGGAGATTGTTTTGTCACATAATCCCAGATGGAAAAGAAAACAAATGCTGATTTTTTTATATATATATATATATTAAATGACAGTTGAAAGATAGTATGGGAAAGACACTTGCTATTCTGGTAAAGCCAGATGCTGGTCTCAGTCCCCTGATTAGACCTTAAAATGCAGTAAGGAAATATGTAAAAATAACACTGTGGCTAGAATTTTGTTTTAGAATGGGAATAAATTGTTCTAGTGGTGTTTTTAACCATAGCAGCTAACAAATTAATGTGGCTACACTGTTATTGACAGGCATAAAATGATAAAAGGTGCATATATATATTTACTATAGAAGATATGATTATTATTTCTATAGAATATGAATATACTTTATTTTGGGGGAAACTATAAACAAATTGGGTAATACCTAGCATCAGAAAAGGGAACAGAATCTGACAACAGATTTCACATATTGTGTGTACGGAAGTCAAATGATGGCACTCATTAACATTTAATAAATGTTGATAAATAATTTACATTTATTATTGGCATCACAAGTGAGACCCAGTTCAGGTGCAATTTGTGGGCTGACACAATTTTCTGAATTTTGTTTTTTAGTAAGAAAATGAACCCCATTTATTTCTCAGAGCCAGGATGAGGACACCATTTTGCTCATATTATAAATTCATTTGAATTCCACTAATGGCATCAATACAAATTTACAACAAAATAACAGAAAAAAAAATGCGGAAGTTGGACTGACAAAAATTGAAGGATAGGCTTTTGAATTGGAATGTTCATTCCTTTATACATAGATTAACATCACATGGATTTTAGGATTTTTAGAATATTTGAGGAGGCATCATTGGTGCTGGACATTGAATGAATGGTCAGTCTGCAATGGCAGAAGAAGTACAAGAGGGCCATGGGCAGAAAGGCATATTTGTCATTAGGGGAACCAAGAAAGGACAACTTAATGGGCATATTAAGAGGCAAAAAGAATTAATTAGTCATTCTGTGTTTGTACATTAAGCAGGTTGAGTGAGTAGCCAGTGCCTGTGCAGAAAGAAGTTGAGAGTGGAATTCTGTGGGGAATCACAAAGGATAAATGCATAGGAATGACTAAAGAGACAAAGATGGTTTTCATACCACCACTCCATCTAGCTACACTTCTTTTGGGATAATGCAAAAAAAAAAAATCCAGAGATAACACCTGCACAATAAATCTAACCAAGCCAAACCAAACAGACAAAAAAAAAAACAAAAAACAAAAAAAACAAAAAAACAAAAACAAAAACAAACAAACAAAAACAAACAATAAATCCAACAAAAATGCAGTGGTTCAGTGGTTTCTATTGTTAAGTAATATGTCATACCAAAGTCACCCTGGATAGCCTGTTGCCTGAAGCATGGGTCAGGCAACCCAGAGGCACGGTGATGTCTCCAGTCATTTTTCTTGTTGCTCAGAAATACAGGATGTCCTGAGCATCTTTGATACTTGAACAGGAAAGAAATAACAGTGGTTCTCAGAGTTCCACCCAAAGCAGCTTGTAAGAAACCAAAACTTATGAAACCAGTGGATAATTACAACAGAGCCAGCAGCAGAAGGGTAGAACGTGAAATCTATCTGAAGCAGCATACATACCTACTCCTACTGAGTATAAAATGTGTTAAACTGATGAAATTCTAGTTCTCATTTGTTGATTTTGAAGACTGAAATATCAATGCCATATCTGAGTAGTCAGTGCTGTTAAAATTAAAGTTAACAAACAAACCAGAAAATTGAAACACTTTGTCTACTTTCTAGTTGTATGTTTAAATGAATGCAAGGAAAAAAAAAGAAAAAAAGAAAAAAAAAAAAAAGCAAATAAATAAATAAATAAAGCAGATTGAAATTGGGAAGCCAGATGATCAAAATATCATGTATGGCCAGAGATATAGAGACATTAGGTAGTCATCAAATATTGATGGTACATTGAAGGTATAAGACTAAAGCAGAGCATTCCATTTGTTTGTTTTGTTTGGCCAATGTGTTAAGTAGAATAACTTATGAGAAATGTTAGAATTCATCCCTTCTACTTCCTTTGTTAACAGGTTAGCACTCGACCACTTCACATATCTAAGGCTTTATGTATTATTAATCAAAAGAGTTAAAAAGTCAATCCAATCTGGTTATATACAGTAGTCCTTGTGGTTTTCAAACCTTTAAATAATTTATGGTGTCATCATTTTCCCAGTGGACGTCAGGCTGGTAGAATGTCTGGAATCAGAATCCCACTGGGAAAAAAAGAAACATAGTCAGAAAAAGTAGTATTTTTTTTTTTTTTTTAATAATAGCAACTCCAGCCTATTGTATCATCACTATCAGTCTCTAGAGAGATCATTTCTCTGAAAGAGAAGTTTTTCTTATAGGAATCCTTCTGGGATCAAACAATCCTGACAAATCTCTACCTACACAGTATTCTAACTGGATGAGTGTATGTGTACGTGTTGAGCATACATACACAAATGAGTCTTTATTAAAAATATAAAATAAAAAATAAAATAAAATAAAATAAAATTAAAATAAAATAAAATAAAATAAAATAAAATAAAATAAAATAAAATAAAATAAAATAAAATAAAATAAAATAAAATAAAATAAAATAAAATAAAATAATAAAATCCTTGATCTTTACTGACTTATTTCTAAATAAATGTACCAGGTATACAATATTTAGATTTGTCTTAATCTTTTGAAATCAATCACAATTCAAGATAATGTTTTAATATAAATTATAATCTAATTGTCACTATGATGTTGAGATCCATTCAGCCCTTCTGAGTTCAGACTCATTTTTCAGTATTTCTTTTGAAACAATAAACTCTCACAGCTGATCATTGTAATCTTAAATATCCATCTTTTTTTTTTTTTTTCTTTTTCTGTAAGTGTGTCCCAAATTCAGTCAGCCATTTTTGATTATGTGAATACTGGGGGATATGCTTTTGAGCTTTTAAAAGCTTTCTAGGTATTCAAGAATATCATAAAAAAAAAAAAAAAGAAAAAAAAAAAGAAAAAAAAAGTTATTTTAAAATAACGTACTTAATTTAAAAGAATGTTAAGAAATAATGGTATTATTTTATGTGTTAGAATACTAAATTCTGGATCCACAAGTAAAGGACTTGACTTATATTATTGAATAGACTGCTATCATATATTTAACTCATAACCTCCTTTCAGAATTAAAAACTGCCTCTCAGCCCAGAAAATCATATATTCTTCCTCTATGCAAAGCAAGGTCATTGGAGGCCAAGGATATCTGACAGGTACTCTGCTAGTTCCGCGGTAGATTATCAGTTTTTATACCTCTTTGATTTCTGACATTGAGTTTTATTTTGCAATCAATGTCCCATGCAAACCTATTTTATTTGCACTCAAACTCTCAATAATGAACTCAAGAACCATCAGTTAAGAAAGTTGTCCCATGATCTTTGAAAACAGTTGATTCTTCTTTTAGCTGCCAGGTCTCCATACTCTCTCCCTTCTGCCAAGTTCATAACCCTTCCTGCTGCATCCAAATCCTGCTTTCCTACACATGTAGGAAACTTCCTTCTCATCTCTGCACTGCAACCTGAACAATCGTTAATTGAATGAGGTGAACATCAAGGATGCATTTGTATGTGCAGTTCAGCTGAGAAACATGCTGCCTGAGCATCAGAATTATGCATTTATGTAAATTAAGACTTTGACCTGAAATGTAAGTAAGCTTCTGCAGCTATTAAATGTTTTTCATGTCATTATGAACTGAGGTTGGGAAAATTTGGTGGATGTTTCACTTAAAGAATATCAGTATTTGAGCCACTAATTCCTCTAATAACAGCAATAAAAGTAGAAGCATAACGTGCAATATTATAATAAATTAAGAATGTGAAGAATTTAAGTTCATGCATATCATAAATTTCCATCAGCACCAGTAACTCAGTTGTATTGATGACATGTATTGACTCATATTCTGCTTTCAGTAACACTTGTGTAAATCCAGGGTACTGCAACTCCAGTCACTTTGGTGCAATTCCTCATGATTTACACTTGTGTAACTGACAGCATTTGACCCTTACACTATACATATATCTTAAATTATGCATTTAGCTTCCTGAGCCGCAACTGAACAATAAGGCAGTATATATATCATCCAGTATGTACCATGCATCAGCTTAATGTGGACATTCTAGTTTTACAATTCTTCCACTCTTGTGCTGCCATTCTCATACTTGAAAGGGTATTAAATTATATATAAATAAATATATATAAACACACATGCATACACTTTGAAGAAATTTGTGTGATTCTTAGATCATCTTTGGCTCCAGAATACTGTGTACTTTTGTCATCTTTCCTAAACAGTATGTACAAAAAGTGATGGGAGAAGTGTGTAAGAATTTAAAATGATCTTAACTAACACTCTCCAGGTGATCAGAACCAGGCTTGCTATTCACAAGGACATTTCAGTTGTAGCTCACTATCTCCAATAAGTGACAAGGTTCCCTGCTGAAAGAGGCGAATGTGTCTCAACACAAGTCTAAAGATATGAGGGAAAAGAATAGGGATGCCCTGGGTCTTCTGTTGATTTTGGCCATATTTGTGGAACACAGTTCCCGTTTCATGTGGAAGGGTTACATCTGTGGAGCCTTTTTTTTTTCTTTTTTTTTTTTTCTCCCAGGGTAAATCTGGCGGAATTTTGCTATATCAGCATGACACTGCAGATGTTTTCCTAGCTCTGAATTGCACTATGCTTGCTCTGTAACCATGTTCCCAGAAGCTTCTGTTGAAGGCAAAAGGGGCTTCCAGAAATATATCGAGGCAAACAGCAGATAGGCTAGGCAGTCTGCATAACTTTCAATAAATACAGCTGCCCCTAAGCAACCTTATTTCAGGGACCCAAGATAAGCATTCTGACCTACACTCACTATTTATATAACAGGCACAGTATAGCCACAGTCCAGATGAGACCAGAAGCAGAGAAACAGTATGCATCTTTGGAAACACCATAATACTCTGAAACATTTGCCCTCATTTTACTCTAAGTAATATTCAGCACTGCGTTAAAGGACCCTAAACCTGCAGAACTTGTATTATTTCTGTGGTTCCTGCAGGCTTCCAAAAGGGATGTATACTCTGAAAAAAAGATTAAAAGTAACGGTGTAACAGTTATCTTTTAAAATGATATTGCTAAGAAATGAAAATAGAAATTCATTTCATTTATAAACAGAATCAAAGGGAGAAGAGAAGAAAGTTTCATAGAAAAGCAATAAAGTTTTGGACAGTTCACAAGGTCTAGCAGCCTGTGGGCCAAACAATAAGCAATTTGTTGAGGAAGAGAGAATAAAGGCATTCTTTCAGGCTGGCCGGCTGGCATGGGGAGCTGCCCATTGTGCTGCTGGCTGCGAGACCTGGGATTAGGGAGCAACTCAGGTTCCCAGGCTTGGCACCAATGGAAACTCAAGTTTATGTATTTAGTCTTTGAACAGAAGAAGAGGTCACAGTTCAGTGCCATTTGAGAGCTGATCTACCAAACAGCACTAGTACTGGCTCCAGAGGATGGATGTTCATCTGCCCATTTGGTCAAAGGTGAACTGCCCTAATAATGCCTCTAGCAAGGTAGAAAAGATAAAAAAGCTTGCAAAGCAGAGCTGAGATGGGGGAGGGGAACTCTTTCAAGTGATAGACTCCAGTGAAAAAACAGAGCACAGTCATAATGACTATTTGCTGCCTGAAAGTAGCACTGTGGGTTAGAATCAAATAATGCAAAATATACTAAAATACATTTTGTAAAGTTTTTCTTGAGTTCTTCATGTGAAACTTTATGCCAGATATATTTCTGCATTATGAAACACAAAAAGAGAGGTAGAGAGGAAGCTTCTATGCTATACTAAAGTTTCAATTTCACAAAACACAGCTATTTCATTATGAACTTTAAAAAATAACAACAAAACAAAGAAGGACCACAGAATAATAAAAACAATGTGGCTATCAATCAAGCATATATTTCAGGATTAATCACATGGAATGTCTTTCATAGCTGTCAGATTCCCCAGGAGTTACAAGCTGGGAATAATAAAGCTGCATTAGCTCTTGTAATGTCCAAAAATTACTGATGACCATTAGGGATCTTGTCTCAGGAAGTGACATTCTCTGTCAATAGGTGGTCATTGTAGATATTCTAAAATGGGAATTCTTCAGAATTACAGCTTTTCTTGACCAGTTTAAATGATTATAACTTTTTTGACAGCATCCAGATATTGAAATATTATCAATGTCATTTAGTGTCAGACCTGCTTTCTCCACAGCGGATATGTATTGTAAAAGAAAAATGATTCAGTAATAACGCACATATTAGTAAGATGATTTTGTTCTTTGCTGTTACAGCTCATATTTTGATATTTTAATATAGATCTAGGTTAATTTTAATAAAGTGATGGCCTCATTTCACATATTCAAAAGCTAAGTTTTTACGGTCATATACACAAGAACTTTACACTTTATGTTTTTCTTGCTGCAAGCACTCACAGGATAGAGTTTTTCAAATTTTCATGTCTCAGAAATGTTAAGGCTTACATGTATGAATGTGAAATTAAATAGAAGCAGAATGAAAAGGACATACAAGCTAACAACCAACAGCTACATCACTCATGATTACTCAGTAGAATAAGGAAGACAAGAATGAAGTTGAACAAACAAAAAGCCTTAGAATCATAGAATCATAGAATCATCCATAATGAATAGATTGAACATAAATGCAGTCTGTTTATATCCATTTATGAGCATCCTGTGGGCAGAAGTATTTAAATTTGTGATCATCTCTGGGGTATAAACTGAATCAAGATAACAGAATCTGGCCTCATGTGAATTGTTTTTTAAAGACATGAAGTACTATCTCTACCTAAATAAAAAACTTTGGACAGGTTTTGCTGAGCAAGCACTTTTCAGGTAGCAGAGATTTAAAATAATAATAATAATAATTAAAAAAATCTCCAAAGCACAAAATTACATGAGGACTTGAGATCCTATTCTAGTTTTCATGTTACATTAAGGTGTAACATATATGTTTGATATTGCTGTTTTCTTCCCATAAGAAGAGAAAATAAACTTTTTATTTTTTGCAAAATGAGACTTCAGGGTAACTGGGCTGAAGAATTGTTATAAGATACATTATGAATACTAATACTTATTGGTTTGAGATTCCAATGCAAGATAGGATGACACTTCAGAGTTTCAGTTCTTCAGATTTTGGTGATGTAAATCAAGCCCCACGTTCAGCCCAGAAAAGGAAGAGAGCATATCACACACAGCCCAGGGCCTCCCCTCAGAAGGGCATCCCCATTGACCACGTGTATGCTCTCTGCAAATCATTTGGCCTTGAATTTTTGTTGTGACTTTTCTTAAATCCAATGAGAGTTTATTTATTTATTTATTTGTCAAATTAATGCCTAACTTTCATTGGTGTTCAAGAAACCTGGAGAATTCTCCAGGTTTTTTCACCAGTTTTGGTGAGACTCTGGACCTCTGACAACAGAGGAGTGCAAAGAGAGAGCAAGTAAACCCTCCTCAGAAAAAAATGGGCAGATGCCATGAGGCATCTCTGTTGCCAGTGATGGTCGGAGGCAATATGCCTTACCTTTACAAAACTCACACAGGATGGTGTCAGGGAGTTGACTCTGACAGCATCCTGTTGCTTCAATTCCTCCCTAAATTAAACATGTCAATCCTTGGCTTGAAAGTTATTTGGAATAAATGTTACTTCCTCCTCTCAGTTTGTTCTGCACCTGGCATCAAGGGGAAGGGGGAATACTACTTCTGCTGTGCCTGAGCATCACACTGACAGTAATATGAAAGAGCAACAAGTAATTCTCTACCTTGGGGACTATAGTTCAGTTAAGTTTGTTAGTGAGAAACCTAAATGTGAGTTTGAAATTCTGAAAAGATCTCCAAGCCTTAGAATCTTAGAGAATAAATCACCCCCTAAAGATTTTTTATTTTTATTTTTTAATTTCAGCATAGTTTAACTGTAACTTTATGCATAAAGCTTAGAGAGGGGGTTTCCATCTACCTCTTTCTTGGTCATGTTGTGCTTTCATCTTTGCCGTAATGCTGCTTCCCTCCAGTGTCAGTTCTCACACATCTTCCAGCTTTGCATTTTGATGTGTGCCCGTCCTACAACTTCTGTCACCTGTGTGTGCAGGGTACAGGCCCCACATGCCAGCCCTCTTTTTTTTTTTTTTTTTCTTGCTGTCTCTCTCTTTCTCAGACCACAAGGGCCGCAAGCTTGGTCTCCCATCACCACTTTCTCAGTGTGGCATTTCCTTCTGCACATTGGTCTCGCATGTTGTTTATCTCTCGGAAGGATTGTAACTATAGATAGCATCAGTGGAACTGTATCTGTCTAGGAGCAGATGTCTACCTCTGCCATATCATCTTAATTGCCCTGCTGTGGCTCACCTACAAGAAGTCTTTTTTCTGTCTTACTTTTTTTTTTTTTTTTTTTTTTTCAATTTTGCAAATGATTAGTTGAAAAACAGCAGGACTAAGCTTGTAGGCATAGGACTCACACAGGGATATTTAAACTTGTAAGGAAAAAGAATCTTTTCAGTATATAACCAACTGGACAGTACTTTCTAAGGTCTTTTCATTTTGGTCTCATATGTTTATTTTGTAGTGCATTGAGTAAACACCACTGAAAGAGAAACTAAAGATGTGGGAAATTATTATAAAAATATCTGTCAAAAACAAGTTACTAAAGTTTGGAGCATAAGCAAGTCATGTAAGTAACAATACTAATGGAGACACACTCTCACTTGTTTCTAGGGCTTTCATAATTTTGAGTTCTTTTTTTTTTTTTTTTTTTTAAAAAAAAAGACATTAATTTGGTCATCTTAAATATAAGTGGACAATATTCTACCTCTCAATCATTCTTGATTTACATTTGTCAACAGCAAAATCTGGATTTGCAATGATTTGACATAAAAAATTATTAAATGAATAAAATGAATAAAAATGAAAGCTGGAAAATGATTTATCTATATTCCGTTATAATTACTTTTGCAGAGACCTGAAGAAGGTGTATCAAAAAGCTACACTTGAATTATTTTACTGTTCTCCACATGACGAAGGTAGGTTTGAAAGGTATCCAGCCTTCAGTCAGCTTAGAATAAAAATAAAATAAATTGCAATAAAATCTGAATCAGATTTCACCTTTTTGTTGTTGTTTTTATTTATGTTGTATTATGATTATGTTGGCTTATGATTAATCTAAATTATATTCATCCAAAAATGTGTGGCCCTTTTGGTGAAGTAATGTAGGCACAGTACTTTTAACAAGTGTATATATATACCAATATACAGAGATTTACTGTCATTGTATAATATAAAATTAACCAGACTGTACCATGAGTTGATGTCAGTATATAAAATACTACAATAACTTTCAATTACAGATGGTACAGATCAGTAAATGAATAGGACTTTGATATATTGAGCTACAAAAACTTTTATTTCCAGTACTTATATACATATAAACATAAAACCATAAGTTTCAACTCCTCATCCCTTATACTACTTTAATAAGAAGTATCTTTCAATGCAGGATGGGCATATCCAGTGCCTGGTGTCAGGAATGACTCCTGTCACATGACAGCTACCATTAGAGTAGTTTACAGAAATTTTGGCAAAGTTAATCTTTGTTCTCATCCTCCTCTTTCCCTGTTCTTTCCCTCTTCTTATGGTTATGTTTTGCTTAATTTAAGGTTTTAAATTGTCTCCAGATTGCTGAAGCTGAGAAAAGTAGATCTCTCTACCTTATTTCAGTGGCACTGCATTAGCAACAAAAAAGTTACTGTAAGTTTCAAAATAATTTCAGTTCAGAGCAGACTCCCCATTTGGTTTTCTTTAGTTTTACTTCGGCTTTTTAAATACAGATTAAATTTAGTCCAAGATTTCCCTTTCAAAGACAGTGTCTTTTTACTCATCACAATTATTTCCAGTGTCAGCATAATTTTATTTTATTTATTTATTTTGACAACTTCAATATCAACAACAAACTAATACAGATTTGGGAGGTGAACTTCCATCTTCCTTGGTAACACATCAGATCTGTTAACTAAAATTAACTTGAAAATATTTACTATACATCTTGTTGAACCCCCCACTCTCCCCTACACATACATTAAAAAAAAAAAAAAAAAATCAGGAAAGAAAGTGAGACTTATAAATCTTTTTGCCTTTGTAACCATTCCACTTTCTTCATTTGATTTGAAGAATTCTTAGTGGTAAAACAGCACAAAAGCATTTTTAAGCAAGGCAGTGTTGCATTCAAGTTAATTTTTTTGTATAAATATAAATGGTTGATCTTTAGCATCTAAAAATCAAAACACAAATTAAACAAACTGCTCTAAGACTAAGATCCAGGAACTGTAGTTTGAAATACAAGTAAAATTACAAATTTAAGAATGTGTCTCAGACAGATGTCTTCCAGAAGTTCCCTGATCCAGAAGATAAGTGTGGCTCTTTATCTGCCTGTCTCTTTAGCTTCAACGATCTCTAGACACCTAAGACAACTTGATTTCAAGTTAGTGTCCCTATTTCTGTAACAAGGTCCCTTTCATCTGACCCTACAGCAATGCCAGGCATTAAAAATACAAAAGGAATTTTTGTATATTCCTTGCAATCTAAGTTTCCATCAACTTTTAGGGAAAAGATATTTGTTTGGATTGGAGTTCTTGAAGTTCTGGACAGACTAAAAATAGTTCCATTTGACTGAAGTGAGCAATAACAATTAGAAACAATTGTTGCTATGTGATATTTAAAGTATGGTGATCTAGTGATGAATCCTCCTATTACTTTGAGAGATATTAGTCTGAGAGTCCTTCCCCAGCTATACCATTAATCTGTGTTTGTTTTTTTTTGTTTGGTTGGTTGGTTTGTTGTGTTGTTGTTTGTTTGGTTGGTTGGTTTGTTTTGTTTTTGTTTGTTGTTGTTGTTGTTGGACAGCTGAACTGACTGGACTTTCAAAGAGAGTTCCTACTATCCTTTGGAAAAGGGTGTTGTTTGTTTGTTTGTTTGTTTGTTTGTTTTCTCTCTCTCTTTTCTCTGTTTATTTTCCTATCTTTGCTGAATAGATTTGAAGTTTTTGAAAGACTGACACTTGCTTTTAAATGTAGGTAGAGGTAGTCAGTACAGTATCTCAGAATTTCTAACTATTCTATAAAACCAATGATAAGAATAGTAAATATCTGAATGATGAATTGATGTGAAGAGGAATTTGGAGCTAATCTTAAACCTCAAATGTATCCAAACTGTTTAGATGGCAGTAGTCCAGACATTCAGAGTCATATCTGAATTTCTTTCAAGTATGCAATGTTTGGGTAGTTCAAGCCCAAAGGACTTAATTATCTTCATGACTAAACTTGTAATATCTCCACGGAATTGGAAATTCCTCCCTATTTATGCAGGCAAAATAGGGCTACATGTAAGAACAATGTGAGTCAGGTATTAAGTGTTCACTGTCATACAGCATGACTTGGAGCAAGTGAGCTATAGAAGTAGCAGCATTCAGAGAAGTGCAGGGTCTGCCCAACATCCTTTTCTGGTCATTTCTGCCTCAGCAGCAATCAAAAGCAGCTCTATTTAGTCATTTACGGTTATTCTCAAGTAATGATAACATTATTGTGATTTGAATTTGACCAGAAGGTTCCTTCTTCACACTTTTCCCAATTTTTTTCTTTCTGTTTCTGGTGTGACAATGAATTTTGTCCACATACAGTGTCAACAGAGCCAATACCAGCATCCAGTACTATTATATACAATACTGTTATCTGGAAATATTGTAACCATGTGCGTATGGTTACATACGAGCTGCCCAACTCTGCATCTGATGCTCTTAATTCACTGTGACAAGATGGAAGCATTTTATTTTTAAAAAAATAATTAAAAATAATAATTAAAAAAAATCTGTGTATTTAAGAGAGGGAGGAAGAAGCTACATAGCAGAGTAATTGTGCCATGATGCATATGTACTGTAAGCTGATTCAACTGATAGGTGATTGATACCACCTATCAGTTGACACTGAAAAGAAATGGTCACTACCCTGCTGAAAAGTGTTTCTGAGGCTCTGTTCTTGTGTGTTGCCCTGCTTGGTCACCTTGGACACAGGACATTGTGGATCAAGAAATGAATCTGCTTACTCCCAGAGTTTGCCTTCCAGATCAAATCTGTTTCAGTCAGTATTAATGATTTCTGTAGATAAAGTCTGTCAATATGAAAGCAGAAGAATTTTTATTTATTTATTTTTTTGCATAACCTGCTTTCTACCTTTTGTTTCATTTACTCTTGGGTTGGCAATATAACGTTTACAACATATTCACACTTTTACCAGACCATTCCTACTACCCCTGCAGACTTTATTTACAAAGAAAAGGAACAAGAATTACATAAGTCTTTGCTTAATTATGGAACAGAAATTCAAACTATTTTCTGGTCCAGTTTTAGAGCAAGCAGAGACATAAAAGAACAGTTTTGAAGATGGCAATACCATACAGTACTAGTTATCTGCTTGTTCTGTGGGGAGGATCCATTGTGTCAAACTGCCATGAGCAACAAGTCTGTCATTAAGTGATACTTTTCATTCATTTATGGTAAAAATAATAGAAACAACATTTTCTTCTACATAAAGTTGATCTTTTTTTTTTTTTTTTTAACAAAGTTTACAAAGGTTGTTTTTTTTTTTTTTTAAAAAAAAAATAATTTACAAGACTGCCAATTTTCACAATATATTCAACTAAAAAATGTCAATATTTGAAAAAGTAAGGAAAAATTAATTATTTTTTTTTCTCTTTATTCTTTCACACTTTGCCTGTGTTGGTGTTTAAAAAATCATATATTTATCCAATATTTTAAGCTGTTCAGTGAAAAGGTTTTGGACTTTAGTGAAACAATTTAACAGTATCAAAACAAATGTATTGTTTCACTTATAAGTAAACATTTAGAAGTTCTTCCTTGTTGTTCTTTGAACGTACGGTTCTACATTTTTTTCCTAGATTGGCACTAAAGGAAAAATCAGGTTTAATTCTACCATTCCCAGTGTGAAAACTGTTTATTTCCAAGGGGACAAAAAAAAAAAAAAAAAAAAAAAAAAAAAGTGGAGGGAAGGTGTAAGGAAAGATGATCCTAGGAGAGAAAGGAACCCACATTCGCTTATCTTGTCTTAGACACGTTACTCACCTTTGGAGTTTCACTGAAATGTTTGGTTCTGACCCTTCACTAGTAGGGCTGGTCCTTGTTTTTTTCATGGTTCCTTCTATCTGTTTGTACAAATAGCCTAATCATAATAGAGTTATAAATATTAAGAGTTGTTCAGAAAAGTTTCATCCACTGACCAAGATTTTTTGAAAAAACAACAACAACAGCAACAACAAAACATTTAGTTAAAGTAGAACCTTCTATGTGGTAGGTAACATACCAGAGAGATAATGGAGTAAAACTTTACCTGCTCACTGAATGATGAAGTCATTGGTCGACAGTATTGTACAGAAACATTTATGAATAGTTCCAGTAAGAGTATCTCAACTTAAGGAAAAAATAATAATAATAATTTACTTGGCCTGTCATTAGTGAAGCTATAACAATGTCAGTAGGGAAGAAGGTAAAGAAGCCTAACATACAAGACAGAAAAAATGATAAAATCTAATTAACGGAGTTTGTAGATTGCAAAGCCTATATGTGGTTCATTTAAACATGAATATCTAATGAAAGGCTAGGCAATCCCTTATAGCAATGACTTCTAGAAACTGTAAAAAAGATCATCCTTCAGTCCTGCTATTACTTTACCTTGATGATAGGAGGTTAGAATATGCAGTTTGAAAGATAGTACCATTTCTTTGATATATCAAAAAGCACTCTGCAGTAGACTACTACTTTCGTAGGACACTTATAGTCAAAGCTAGTATTTGACTATGCTCCTAATGTCATATTACAATGACAGAAACTGTAGGTATATCAATTTAATCTTAGTTCAAAAAAATCTTTTAGTTCTGCTGTAGCAAAGTCAAAATGGATTTTTTTTTTTTTTTCAGCTTGAGAATGGACGATGAACAACTTTTGTAGTAAAAATGAAAATGAAATGCAGAATATGGTAGATAGGACAATCATATTCAGAGTTAAAAAATATTGCACCTTCTACTTATTTGGCTTTAAAGTTTCCAAATACAAAACTATGCTAACAAGAATAGTATACAATTAAAAATTGACTCCTCTGACTACTAAAATGTATCGGCTCTGTATTTCTTTTTCATTTGTTTTATACTGTTTAAGGGTAATGGTGTCTTTTAAATTACTTCTGATTTATCTGGATGAAAATGATAACTAGACCCAATTCATAGATATTAATTTGACCAGTTTGTTATATAGAATATTAGGTATATAGTACATTTGGTACTATAGAAATTAATAATGTAGAAATGAATGAATTTTTAATCATCTTATTGATTTTTTAATTTCATCAGTCTAACCACTTTAAATAAATAAATAAGCAAACAAGTTCATTTCTAGAATTACAGCACGTAAAAAAAAGTTCTTACAATGGATAGGTGTTACCAGCTACTGGTTTCACCTGACTATAAAATGAATCCATAGAGTGAGTCATGCAGTTCAGTCATGATACCTGGCAGTTACTTCATTACTCACAAAGAGATACGGAAGTGGTGTGTACACAAACTCATCACCAAAATATTGTTTAACAGGTTTACTTGACTTTAAAAAAATTCCAGGTCTAGATATAATCTAACTGAGGATTCAATTATGTAATTTAATTGACTAGTCTTAACGATCAAAAATAAAACAAAATAAAATAAAATACCTGCTGTAGATAACATTGGTAACTCTCTCTATTTCTGTATAGCTTTTTTTTTTTTTTCTAGGCAGCATTGTAAATGCATGAAAAGACACAAAGTATGAAAACTTCTAATTGCAGAGATCAGCATATTTTTTCTGTCAGATATAGCACTTAGAGGCTTCATGTTTCTCAATTCTTACTATATTTGCTATGTTTGACTAGGAACTCTCATCCCAGGAAGAAAACTGCCTTCCATCTTTCTCCATCTCACATCTACTAGGATTCCTTTACAGTAGCAACTGTGACCAAAAAAAACCCCAAGCACCAGCTATTCATGAGTATATATAACTTCTCATTTTTCCTTCGCTGACATGGCTGCAATAATGAAATTCTGTGGAGTACTGTGGAAGTACACTATCCAACTCTGGTTTGCTTACGAGGTAGTTTGTGGTTGGGTACCAAACAGACGTGTCGAATTACCTAACTCTAATTTCAAGTAATTGGTGAACAGAATTACCCTTGGGGTTGAGGGAATTATAAACAATGAAGCTCCTAGAACTTTTCCTAGAGCTCTGGATAGAGCCAAGTGGAAATTGCTGCTGGTAGGTATGTTACAGCTGCTTGTGACAGACTGAGAAGGTGGATATTTGCAAATAGTGTAGTTCACTTGACCTTCGCTTCTTGGCAATGAAAGAAAAACTATATGAAATACATTCTTGGGGTTTTGGTAAGCACCATCCTTCTTTCCTATGATTTCAGTGATAATACTTGGTAATGTAGTGATAGTGATAAGTCTTGGTAATCATTTAAGACAATTTATTTTGAATAAGCTTTGATTTGAACAGAATTAGTCTAATAAAGAAGACAATCCAGACCTGACCTCAAATGCTGATTTTTACCTATCATTACGTCTGGAAAAGAAGCTTCAGGCTTATATTGATTAGGCATAAAAAGAAGAAATAATATGTCTGATATTCCCTGCCTATATATTGTTGATCCTTTTTGTATGAAGGGGGTGATGCAGAGGAATTAATGGAATTTTCACTTCTCAGAAGACTTTCTGAGAACACGCAGACCTGATGAAGATCTATTTCTATTGTCAAATCCAAAAGGTCTAATTCTCATGTCACTTATATTGTGTATTTACTTGACTTGAATGGGTTCAATTTTGTTTTATGTAGAAAATGTCAACACACTCTTTTCATGGTATTTTGTTCTGGACTCTCCAAGAAGTAAGGATAATTCAAATCAGTTTGAGATAAATACCTGAGTTCAAGTGGCCTTTTTCAAGCTTGATTGGTATTAAGTAGGAACACAGCAGGTCTGTTGAATCCTTTCTTAATATAAACTAGTCAGATTACTTTGGATGTCTCCATCCCTATTCTTCATGCATTGCTCTGCTTCCTCTGCTGCTCTGACCACTGCTGAGGTTGATGGGATTTTGTTGCATTTAAAACAAACTGAGCATGCACTGGGCCACCTGGCTTATGAAATACCTTAAGGAACTTGATGAAACAGTCTCTTGACCACAGAACTAACAACCAGTTGCTAAGAGTTTCAGTTAGATGTACATGCATGAGCAGTGACAAATGGCATGAAGTATGATGACCTGGTAATGATGAGGTATGATGAGGTATGATGGTATGAGGTAAAACACCATAGGTCTGACCACATAGGTCCTGTGGTTTGGTATTACAGTTCTAAGGGTGCCAGAAGAAAAAGTGTAGTAGCCTGCTGTATTGGGAGTTAACAAAGGCCTCCATATCTTAGTATGTTTTTGGCAAAGGCAATAGTTGGCCAAAAGTTGGCCAACTTGGTCTTGTGGAACAGCTAACTATTCTAGTGCTCAAAGAAAAAAAAAAAAATCTTTTAGGAAGAGCACAGTGTTTAATAGACTCTACTCACTGTGTGTTTTAGATGGTGAATTGCTATTGTTTGTAAGATGAAACAAACTACTGGGGGAAAAAGAGGGTTTTATTTTTATGTTCTATATCTCTTTTCAAAGTTATTGTTAACGGATGGAGGCAACCAAGAACCATACTGTGAGGTATTGTGTGGCTGTGCTGTAAAATAAAAATTGAATTTGAATTCTTATAATACAAGAGATGAAAGGCATTACTGTGTTGATTTCTACATCGACTCCCCTAATAATGAACAGTGGCAGTCCAGGCTCACTCACCAAACAAAGAATTGGGTTTGCATGATGAAGTGCTTCTTTCAAGAGAAAGAAAAATCAGATATCAGATTTTTTACTTTCCGGTGCCACAGGACATTTGGTGTCTTACTAGTTCAACAGGTTTTATTCTCAGCTGCTTGTCAGGGCCTGAACATTGCCTCCATTTTGTTTGGCAACTATTTATAATTTAACCTGGGACTGGTCTGTTTTATTTGCAAATGGTATCTCTTCTTCAGGTTAGAGCACTATCCATAATTATGACTCTGTGAATGAGGTGCTGATTCATTATTTTTCATGGAATTACATATGTCATGCATAGAACTGTTTGTCCATAAGGACAGCCATGTCTGTGTTGTTTTTTTTTATAGGGGGTGGTATCTAAGGAAAACACAAAATACCCCACGGTCCATTTCTATGTGTTTCAGAATACGTATGAGATTTAAGGAGTCAAATCTCAGGCTTGTGCATGTTGTTGTATTCCAGTTGAGATCAACGGCAGATAGAGGTTTGGCCCCAGGTGTTTAAAGCCTTTCCTTCCTTTTTTACTACACTTGCCTTATCGGCACTAAACTGTTTCAAGTTTGTCAGCTTTTAACTGTGGGAAACTGAGTGAGCAACAAACCGAAGATCTGCCTGCTTATGGGAAGCTGCTGGTTTCAATGTCTGTCCATACCATTTGCACCCCAGCCCTGATTCTTGCTTGCAGCACCCATCAGCAACATGTGTGCAGGCAAAGTTGCCTGCTTCATACCCTAAAAACACTTGTTAAATGCATGTCAGAGTTTGAAATAAAGCCACTATATTTTGGTGTTTCTTTCTCAGCTGCTAACACCTCTCTTTGGAGCCTTTATTTATTCATTATCAAGCTGTCTGTGAACAACTGGAGGAGAAAAATTCTCTGAGATTTTCAAACTTTTTAAAAGTTATGAAGCAGGAGGTTCTGTAAGTTTAAGTCTTTCCTCTTTTCTGATTTATTTCTCAGTTAATATTAAATGTTAAAAGTTTGCCCCTTTAAAATCATAGCTCCAATGACATGTTTTCTACAAGCACTTATTCATTGACACTTGCAGTACATCCTAGACTAACTGGAAGATATTTAATTTTCTGTTATGTGTTCCACATTCTTGATAATACTGATGTAATGTCACTAGTGTGTTTTGATCCTTCTTTTCTTGCTCCCAATACTGAAAAAATCAAGGACCCTAAAAATGAATCAGGTCCCTGAAATAGGTTTATTCTGAGCAAATTTTCAAGTGTGATTTCTGCTAGAAACATTTTATTTTATGCCAAGAGCTGAAGTTTTTGTGAAATCACAAGACTCCAGGAGCTATGAATTTAAAACAGTAAAAAATTGAAATCTTGGCAATTATTAACAGGTCTCGCAGGTCAATAGAAGAAAAAACAAAAAAC
The DNA here is from genome assembly GCF_047663525.1 of Anas platyrhynchos. Lineage (NCBI taxonomy): Eukaryota > Metazoa > Chordata > Aves > Anseriformes > Anatidae > Anas > Anas platyrhynchos. The sequence continues at coordinate 13,887,368 of NC_092591.1, forward strand.
AAAAAACAAAAAAACACTACCCACTAGTGTCTCTCTTATTATTACTTCTAATTTTTAATGAACTTCATAAAGTAAGCATTAGCTTAATCTAGACACCTGGTTAGCATCAGTACACTAATTTAAACGAGTTTTAGCAGTGGCTATTTCCTCGTATTTGGTCATTCTGATTTGATATTTGATTTGTGTATTTTTTTATGAATCATTTCTCCTGAGGATTATGGTGTTATTCTTTCAGCAAGAAGACATTTTTTCTCCTCCCTTACATTTAGTTAGTCAAAAAATCTAGAGTGTTAAATAAAACTCCTGGTGGCCACAGGCATTATATTCATGATGTCACCTTGGACCAGGGTGTTTCAGATAGATAATAACCTATGAAGAGGCCCACATTAATGTTTTCAGTTTGCTACCACTGGCAGAGGTGATCACGTAAGCTGTACTGTAGGTATGAACAAGTCCACTGTCTGAATTCCTACAAGCTAATGCAGAACATGATGAGTAACGAAGAGCATACATTTTGATTCTAGCTGAGAACAAAACTATAGTATTATTTCTTTGCAGAGTCATTTCACGATGTCTTTTTCTGCTCGTTCAGTCAGAAGGTATTTTGACCCTGTTGGGCCAAGTTTTGTCATGCTTATTTGAGAAAATAGGTAGTTTTTTTTTTGTTGGTTTTTTTTTTTGCTTTTTTTTTTTTTTTATATATATATATATAGTTTTGTTGTTGTTGTTGTTGTTCCTTTCCTTTGTTAAAGGCCTTTTCTAATTAACAGCGAACACAACCCCTCCTCTGCCTTAGCAATGTTTAATGTTCCAGTTTAGGAAGCAAATTAAAGCAGAGGTCTAAAGATATAAAAATCAAATTGAACAACAACAAATTAAAAAGACTCTCATAACACACAATAAAGCCAGGGCATGAAGAAACATAGCAACACAGAAATATTAAGACTCACGTGGTGCCAAATTACCAGCAACTCTCTTCTGCCTGTTCAACCAGAGACCCAATATCCTGGTTCTACATGGAAGAGACCAGAATAAACAATGCAACACAACCATCTGAAATACAGTGGTTGAAAACAAATATGACTAGGTAAATAGAGGGTGTAGTAAGCAAGCTGAAGAGTCAAATAAACTAAGAAGCTAAAAAAATATGAATTAAAAAAAAATTCTATATCACTAAGGAGAGAAATAGTCTCTGCAACACAGCAATTCACTGCACATGGAAGCCTCACCTTCAGTGATCTTTATAGTCTATACGGTGTATATTATTTACATCTGATCATTCAGTTTAGTAAAACAAAAAAGCACCATCTGCCCAACCGCACTTTCCTTCCAGGAAATTGAAATGAGAACGGATGTTGTCTTTCGTGCTTATTTTCATTCTTTTTCATGTTTAACTCTTAGTACAGTTGATATATGCTCAAAAAGAAATGTAAACCAATCTACTCCTTCTTTCCCAGTGCAGAAAAAAATAAAATAAAATCCAAAATGAAAAAGATTTCCATGCCCAATTGTCAATATTAGAATTTGGGAACGCTCATTGCCTATGTTCCATTTTTCCTATAAGACATATAGTCAACTGGATAGAAAATAACAACACAACAAATTGGGGAGTTATCATTCCTAAGAACAAGTTTCATGTCCACCTTTGAGATTTCTGAGGTGTTAGAAGTAACTGAAAGCCGAATTTTACCTTCCTTCCCCCAAACAAGTCAGGCTGTGTGCTTATGTACTTAAGCACATACGTCAAAAAAGTGTAGAAAAAAGACTTTCACCTATATTCTGATGCATGGGCATCAGTTTGGTTGCAGAGACTTAGCTGTTGTGGTAACTAGAATTTTTACTGCAGTTCTCAGAAAATTCTGCAACATCTGCCTGTCCATTTTTTTTTAATGCTTGTACTCCTTGTGTAGTTAAAGTTAAGGAGCTATGTGCCTACCAGGCATAAATAGTCAGGCTGCAGTCATATTCTCTAGGGAATGCTGTTCTTCCCAAACTCATTTTATAGAAACTGCCCCTATATATGCAGTTTAATCCTCATATTTGTCTGATCACCTGTGAGTATCTATGAAGTGAGAAGGAAGGCTGATGAATTGCCTCTATGCTCCTCACCACCCAGAGACTGCTTTTGGCACACAGTTTAAATGAGAATAGCCACAGATTTGCTTAAACCTACACAATAACTACTGCAGCTTACTCACTACGAGCTGCTCCACTTACTCACTAGCTGGCATTCTTTGTCTTTAATTGCACTTCTCCACATGTTGGACATGAACTAGATGTTGATGTTCCTTCATGCCAATGTATTAAGTACACCTCCTAGTGGTTGTGGAACAGGAAGCTAGAAATGGATCAAAAACCAACACAGAGCCTACACTGAGTGAATGACAGCTGGACTTCTTTTTACTTTCACCCTTCTGGATTGTCTATTTTTTCCTTTGCAGAAATATTAGTATGTGATAGATGGTTAAAGTCCAAATTACCATCATAGTGTTTTTAGGGATTTATTTCAACCACCAAAATTGCCAGCTACTAATTTGAGTTTTCATGAGAATTCTAATTGCAATCCCAAAAGGTTTTGCACCAAAAACCAAAATTTCTTCTGGTAGCAGGAGAAGAGAACTTTTTTGAGAAGACAGTCCATTGGTAGTAGGGTCTGTGAAAGGTTGTTTTTGTTTTTGTTTCTTTAATTATATATATATATAATTAAATATATATATAATTATATATATATATATATTATTTTATATATTTATATATATATATCTTATATATGTTTATATATATTATATAATATATAATATATTATATATATATATATATACATATATATATATTTTTTTTTTTTTTATTTTATTTTTTTTTTCCCTAAATGGTGCATGTAACCCATTCATCAGAGTTTCTGTTCTTGCAATAACCATGCCTAATATGGCCTTAATATCTCTGGCCCAAATCTTAAAAAGTATTTGAAACAAATTTGGTTTGTAAGTACTTTTGAGATTCAGGCTTCTAGAGCTTCATTTCCCATGTCTGTAATGCAGATAATAGATGCTCTTCCTTACTCAGATGGCCTAAGGATATTCATTAATCACATTAAGATTACAGGTGCTCAGCTGCTATAAATAGTGGAGTTGCATGAGCTCCATCATGGTGGTTACCTAGGAGATATATGGATCAACATATCTCTGCTTTGCCCCTCTGTTCCTTGGGGATGGTATGACCATTCTTTTCACTGCTCCTCCAGGTTTTGAAGTTGTTCTGGGTAGGTCCAAAACCCTGAGTAGAATATGGCTACAAGAGATGTAAAAGTTGTGTCTTTCAATTGCTAGCTTTCCATCTCCTCTCTTCCCCATCAATGTATTAAGTCTCTCCTTTCCGCTTTATCAATTAATAGTCATTAAAATGCCGTTTTGGAAACTTTAACATTTTTATTTTTTATTTACACCAATGCAACACAAAAAGCCTCCAAAGCTACCTACTTCTACACTGCTCTTTAGCTCAATGATAAACAACTCTACTTGTCTAAATCAACATTATGTAAAACAACAGCAAAGGCTTAGTGCTTTGCATGTGGAGATCCTTCTTGATGGAGAAAGAGTACACCAAAGGAGACCAAAAAAGAATGGGACTGCATGTCTAATTGGGATGTACCACCATACGGAGAACTGCTCAGCTGTATGGTATAGACCCAGAGCTGCTAACAGATATCCTTCTTTAGCTACAAGACTGTGCTTTTGGAGTAAAGAAGATCACAACTCCATCTGTACTGTTGCTGTGATGTACTGAGTGGGAGTTGTGTACAGGACAGTGAGAACCGTGAAGCTCAAAAGTAGCCATGGTTTTATTATAGAGAACTCGAGCTGTTTCTTTGTCGTTGTTTGTTTTATTTTATTTTGTATTTGTATTTTTCTTTTTGTTTTCTTTCTGCTTTCTTTGGTTTGTGTTTGGTTTGGTTTTTGCTTTTTGAATGCCTACTTTGAGTGAAGATTTTTAAGTTTTTGATATGTTCTGTTAACTATCTGAGAACTTATTTTCCATTTTCATTGTCTTTTTTACTTTTAGATGCTAAGCAGAATCCCAAGAACAAAATACCATGAAATGTGGCACTTCATGTGTGTGTGTATGATATTTCTGCCTAGAAAGGGAAAAATCTGATGAGAAAGGATAATTATATGAGATTTATATGCCAGTATCCCAAATTCTTTTGGTACCTTTGCTTTAATTATAATTCTAATTCTGAACTTTTTCCTTTTAGAAGCTGAGTAATGTTGATTTTAGGACTATAAAACCAAGGCTAGATCCTAAAGAAATTCAAAGAAGCAGTCTTTAGCTGAACTTTCTGTGTGTTTCCAATCAAAACAGTCAAAGATTCAAAGCCATTCTGAATTTTGAAATGGATATAGATCTGTTTTGTATGATTCATATTTCCTTTATAGAATAATGCAAGGAAGCACAACTGAGCCAGGCCATACCAGCAGCCTGTCTAGCCAAATTCTGCCTCCCCAGACACAGAAATAGCTGTCCCCAGCCACAGAAATAGGGGATGTTGTTTAGGGAAATCACATGAACCTGGCTGCTTTCTGTAATCCAGTCCCATCCACAATGATTGGATTAGGGCTATTAGAGGGTACACCTTCACTTAATCCTTTTAACATCCCTTTTATGGACCTGTTGTCCATGACAAAACAGCCAGATGTAAAGCCCATTACAAAATATAGTCCTCTAGGGGAAACACTGACAAGTGCCTTTAGTCTGTTAGCACTGTTGGGTGCTACTTTAATAAAGGATCTCCATTCTCACTATGAAGCAAGAGCAATGCGTGACTGCGATATCGCTGTCATGTGAATGAGTTGTCCCAGTACTGCAGAGTCTGCTCTTTACTGTACGCAGAGACACATCAATACTGAATATAGTGTGTTAGCAAAACAGAATGGAAATCTTTTAGGTGAAGAATGGCTTCGCTGATTGCTTTGCTCTACCAGAATGGGGTGTGTTTTCAGGCATTCTGATAAATGTGTGCTATTTTTCAGCCATTCACTGTGAAGTGCTGTAGGTTTCATATAAACTTTTATTGCTCACCACAGGCACGGAAGGATTGATTACATTGTTTGGGGATTTCCTAACTTCTGAGACTGCCTCTTTAGCCAGACTTAACACAGTGTATGGGGCGGGGGGGAGGGGGAGCAAAATGTTATAGTGCTACTCAGTAGTCTGCTTTCTACCTTTGCATTTTTGAGATCACCCATTTGGTTTCAAACAGTAGACAACAGTCAGCCTCATTCATGTAAGTTTTGTATTGTTAGTGGTTAGTATGATGGTGTTTTGATACAACTATGGGGAATAATGGCAAATGCACAGACAGAAATTAAGGATTATTTCATGTCACTACTTATACTTTTGTCTAGTTGAGAACATCACTGAAAAGTAAGTAACAGCTTAACCTTGGGAACTGGGCTGTTATTGATGTCTGGAGTGTGCAAGCAAATTTTGGTGCATCTATGCTGAAATCTCTAATATCAGAGAAAATCAATGGCAGATGATAATTTTTTGAGGCAAACAGCAAAATACACTTTGGTGGGGACCCTTCTGAGTAGGGCAAATTCATGCTGAGTGCTGGCAGCTAACTCTTAGTGAATTTTTAAGATACCTTAGGGTTTCTGAAGCAGTTGCCAGAGTTACTGCCTCTTTCCAATTTTGACATAGTGAACTAGTCAGATCTCAGGTTTACCAAAACTCAGTTTTAATAGTTCTTAGGTCACACATATTATTTTGTACTTCAGCTATGGGACCAAATATCAGAAAATTAGATTTTATTATGATCTGAATTTCTTGTAAGACTGCTTATAACCCTTGCAAACTCACCGACTTATATTTCAACTACTTTACAGCTTGAATCTATTCAAATTCCTCTCTAGCTTCATGCAGGATTCTTGTCACCAGCATTTACTAGTTACTTGGTAGAAATAAATAAATAAATAAATCTATTCTCGATTGCTGGGCAAAAGTCAGGAATATTTCCCTTAAAATGAATTCTGTTTTCATTGTTAAAAATCTAACAAGAAGAGACTGGCGCCCTAAACATTATGAACAGTACAGGCTTTCAGTAAATAAATAATTCAATTCAATTAAAACAAATGTCTGCCCTGATGTACCATAGTTTCTAATTTATTTAAAATGCATTCTTGGGATGTGTTTATGGGAAGTGATCCTCAATGAAAGCTTCAAGGAAGGTTCTGTAGGAAAGCAGAAATTGTGGTGCCATCTTACTTTCCTGTCAGGAGTGTGTGATGTAAAGCTTAAACAGAATTCCAGCTCAGAATAAGCCTTCAGAGTTCATGTTGTATATGGAAACACAAGTTCAGACAGACTTCCTACAGTTATGTTTTGGCCCCTCCTTCCTGGTGGCAGAAAAGCTCCACTCAAAAAGGGGCAGTGGAAAAAGAACTAGGTAAGGAGCTAGAGAATAACATAAATCCTGTGCTAGCATGTCTATAAGTAGCCTATGCACTCTGCAAAGATGTAGGTGCACTGAAGCTCGTCATAGCAGCCTTGGCTAACTCTGTGCACTCCCAGACTGCATTGCCAGACTGCTCCCAGAGGCTGCAGGTGGAGATGCAGCCTTGTAGACAGCAACAGGCTGAGTAAAGTGGCTCTGTAGCCATCTACTTAAATCCCTGAGCTTAATAATCCCTACTGACTAGTTGCCTCTAAGCCTTCAGAAACAGCCTCTATGTGCAGGTGTGGGGATGGAGTTCAGGTTTGGTCTACTGACCTGGGAAATAAATTTTCCTTGTACTTTTCTAGCATCTTTATCACCTTCAAAACAAGTCCTATACCCCTAACTCAATACAAAAAACAGGGGGAGAATGTGACTCAACAGACTTGCATTAAAACCACTGGGGGAGGTTCACCATTCTGTTTCTCTGCCTGAATGTATATGTGGGAGGGTAACAATGTGTTGAGAAGTGAGAACATTTAGGGACAATCTTCCCATGACTGAGTGCTCAAACTGCCTACCAAAATGACTTGAGGGCAGAACCTGGCCCTTAATTAGACATCTGGGCAAATAGAACCAGTTTAGCCCAAACTGTCTCTTTTTTTCCTGAACAGAAAGTGCTCAAGATGGCAATTTTTGGAAGTAAAACCTGTGTGAGTGCTCAGATCCTTTACCCTCCCTTCCCTTTGAGGAGAGATTTATGGTTGTGCTTGAAACCAGACATTAACTCAAACTGAAATTCATATGGTGCAAACTTCAGCTGGTCTGAAGCCTCAAAACTCAGATCTGGATCCAGATTTCAAATGATGAGACTGGGGATGGGGTAACAAGCTGTCTAATCCAAACCCACATAAATCTAAATCTTTCCCAAATTTGCTTAAAGCTCACCAATACTCCACATTGCTTTCAGATTATAGAAATAACCTTTGGGCATTTTTCAAGAGAGATTAATTTAACTTTGCCCCATCATTACTTCCTCACTGCACACTCTCTCCCACAGGTATGTGATCCTCTCTATAGAAAGTCTTCACAAAAACCTTACAATATGCACAATGCTACAGCCAGCAAAAGGGGAAAAGATGAAAGAGAAAAAGAAAGCAGAGATACAGAGAAACCAGCGCTTTCTTGTCATATAAATAGTTGCCAAGTACTTTTCATTTACATAAACGACTTAATGATGATTTTATGATATTTAATATTACTACCACCCACCAGAGATACATTAAAAATTTTATCAATATGTTTCTTTTACTATCTCTTTGACTGTAAAAATTATTGGGAAAAAATAGCTTTGTGCCAGTCACAAAAGCAATTCTGTGACCTTTCAAAAAAAAAAAATCTTCTACTTGTATCAACATGATTTAAATTTACATGAACAAATAAGCTGTTTCACACAATAGAAACAAGTAATAAACTAGGACGAGAACTGTGTCCATCCTGGGACCTCTTAAAGACCCCTCTGGACCTGGCAGGAGCCTGCTTTTCCTGTCTCAGGGAGAACCCCCCACACTGGTCTAATTACCTTTTAAATTCATAACTAAAACCACGGGCTGCCTCATGGGATTAAACACAGTATGCTTTGCAAATTGAAAATAAGATAGCTGTTAGGAATATATACTTGCCTCTATGATTACAGCAACAAACAATGGCAAAACATTAATTTACATCTATTATAATGGTGAAACAAAGCCCGAGATTTTCTTTGTGTTATAAGCAAGAGATAAATTTGCAAAGGTGAGATTTTAAAAGGTGTAGGCTCTAATGAGGGAGATTCTCTGCTGAGCAGGTAACAGGCAGGATGACATCAACTCAAAGTTATGAGGATTCAGTATATCATTAAATTTATTTACCATAAAATAGATTGTATTTTTTATTTAATAGTAAAACTATTCACAGGGGAACAAAGTTTATATATTTGTGGGGTGGAAAGCATTTGTGTGGGGTGAAACAGTGCAGAGCAATTGCAACAGCAATCCAGTCATGCCTGGGTCTAGGATTTTTAAAGGTGTTTTATCTGGTAGAAACGAATACAGCATTTACAAATTGAAAATAACTCTGTAAACTCAGATAAGATTGTCTTGGTAATATTTTACCAAGGAAGCAGCTCACCACTGCTTACTTTCAATTAGCCATCTAAATCATAGCCTATACAAAAAGCAATCTCTTCTGCCTTGTAATATAATAATAATAATAATAATAACAATAATAATAATAATAATAAAAGTTAGACTATTTCCTAAGAGTTTTGATTCAAGTTGCTGAATATGGAAGATCTGTAATCTTCTCCTTGGAGTCTATAGTCTAATGTAACTGCTTGAAAGTACTTTTCTTCTGCTGCTGACAAAGATTTTTATTTTTTTTTCTGAAATGAATGGTGATTCATTATAGATAACCCTTCCCGATTAATTTTGTTTTGACTTCAACTTCAAAATAAGAATATAAGAAGTAAAGTACCTTCCCAGATAGTAACTATGCTGTTATTTTTGGGTCCCATTTTAGTTGATGTAAAGAGAAATCTAAATTTAGAAGGAAAAAAAGAGTAGATTGTCATCAAAAGTTTTAGCTGTAAGATAAAAAGTGGCATTTTATTATTGTTACTTGTCTGTGATGAATAATAAATAAGCATTCTTAGAATCAATATTCAACTTTGCCAGCTTCTGTCTACATAATCCACAGGACTAACACTCTTGGAGGACTGACTGGTCAAACTGAAGATATTTAGTTTGCATCTACACATTTCCAGTAATCCACACGTAATATGCTGGTAAACTTTAGGAGACCAAATACGATGACACATGACCTTGCTGTGATGGTGACTGGTACTTTTTAAGGGTCTGATGCTGCATGAGAATGAAATTGTGAAGGATGTGCAGGTCATTTTGATGATTTCAATAATGAGAGATCATTAAAAGCCTGAAAACAAGACATAGTTGCTGTAAATCACCATGCATAACATCTTTTCCACAACTGAGTCTGATTCATTACTTTGAAAATCAGTTCCCCTGTTTTCTCTCTGTCTTTTTTTTTTTTTTTAACTTTCTCTTTGTTGTTGGCCAGTTCTTCAATTTCTAATATGGACCTTTCTTATTTCTGTTGAAAAGCATTTTACCTGACTCTGCTGGCTAAACTCTATGACTAGAACCTTTCCCCTGTTGTTTATTTTTCTTTTTTTTTTTTTTTCTTTGGTTTGTTCTGCATTTTTTTTTAAGATGAGAATGATGTTCTGATCATTTGATATGTCTGAGTTACCAGCAAAGATCATCCTCCCCCACAAAGAAAGAAATATTTCAAATGAATGTTAAAATTAAAAATTAATTGTGTGCCAAAACACAATATTTACAACATAGTGTATGTAAAGGCTTTTGGAAAACTGGAGGCAATCAAATACACCTGAATGATTTTTACTTGTCTTCACAAAAAAATGAACCATGTATGTACCTCCCTGCAAGCAGTTAGCCGCAGGAAGGAAAGGAGTTTTTTTACTCTTCTTCATTCTTTGCTATTTAATAGTGATTTACTACTAGGTAAGCACATGCTCAGTGTTTTAAAATTGGTGAAGTGTACCAGTGAAGTCAAGGGATTACTGGGATAACTCCATGGTGAAAGGTCACGATGATGCTTCACTCTCTTGTTGAAGAAATACCTAAGTAATAAAGCATAATCTGATGTTCCATTTGGTCTGTTAGGACAAGGTTATACCTAATTTTCTTTTCCATATTTAAAGAAAACATTTTATTTTGTTTTGTTTGTTTTATTTTTGACTTAAAAGATTCATAATTTACAGTAATGAATGAAATTTTTTAGCCTTAAATAAATATAAATTTTACATAAATCTTCAGACATGAATGAAAAAAGAAGTCTAAGTCCATTAAAAAATATATAAATAAAAAATAGATCTACTCCATCTTTGGCTTTCCTAGGATTTCAGCCTACCTGCATCATTTTGTTGCATGACTTCACTGAAGCTCCATATACTGCTGCAGATGAACCCACTGCTCAGCTTATGTTAGTAATTTGTTCTCCTGCAAAGAAGCTGGTAACATCTGAAACATTGCTGTGACTGCTACCTTCAGTACAGCTTGCAAAGTTTTACTTCCTAGCACTGTCCATGTTCAGCCACAGTCATTGATCACAGCCAGCATCAGTAAACAGTCAGGTATGTAGTGCAGACAGCTTTCATCTGATCCTAACACACATGAACTGCTGTTTACTTACTGTATTACTTGTATAGTGCACAGGAGCATTTTATAAAATCAGAGACAAGGAGGAGCAACTATAAAAATGCAGTAACAATTTATTTTATAACGAACTGTTGTGCCTTGAACAACAACAGCCTAAGAGCTGCAGTAAATATTACATTGCAGATGTTTTTTTGGGGAGAGGTAATATTATTATTATTATTAATTATTATTAATTATAAAGTTCATTTATAGTATATGCATATTTAATTCTTAAAAAACAAACAACAACAACAAATAAGTACAACAACAACAACAGCAAAACTGTTAAGTAGACCTACATTATTCGATTGGCTATAATTTTACTTTTGTACTGATGCTGACTGCAGCTTTCCTTCTTTTGTGTACATATATTTTTAAAGCATCGATTCATTCTGCAGTGAAGTAAAAGTGGAATATTCTACAAAGGCCAAAAGCTCAGCTATAACACAGCCATCCAGCTGTGATCTTTCCTGTACCTGAGCAATGTCTCAACACAATCTCGTGTGTGTGTCTGTGTATGTATATGTATATATATGGACAGATTTGTACCATCTCTGCATTGTTACACTTGACTTACTCTTTTTTTTAATTATGTAAAAAAATCACATTAAGCTGAATCTAATTACTGCAATGTATATTAGAAGCAGGGCACCATCAAAATTTTATTTAAATTAATCAGGTTTTGATTTAAGATATTAAATTCAAATTAATCATGTAAAAATGGAAATGATCCTTGACGTGCTTCCAGCTGTGACTTCAGTCTGTTTTCTCGTGTGAGTCACTTTCGGGATGTCTTGGGGGGAACATTACGAAAATTCACGCCGGTGCTATTTCAATTAGAGTTATTTAGCAGGACAGATGTAAAGAATACGGTATAATTAAGAAGAAGCTGATGACACGGCTACAGATTTTCAGGATCAAAAAAAAAACTGTTAGTGAAAATTGACTACTGGTCATGTAGTCCAAGTTCAAATATGCTGGGGTTAAGCACTCATTAATGATGGAATGAGGTCTTTAGATAGACCATTGGATTCTTTCTCTGGAGCAATCTGCAGAAATCTGCCCTGGAAATAACTTTGAAGCTTCATTAGCAAGCAGATGATACCTGATAATATAATTTTTAAACTCTTAAAATAATTTTTGTCCCCCTAGTGCCTAATTTTTTCTGGCCAGCTAACTTCAAAGGCCTTCAGAAAAACCTGGATGTGGCATATAAATGCTCAGATAAGAGCACATATACAGAGATGTGTATATGCATGCACTCAAAGCATTGTTAAACTTATGATGAATATGAGCTGCCAGGAATACTGTAATATCTTCTAGCACTGTTTGAGCAGAATTAGAGTCGGTACTACCTGCACATTTCCTGACTGAAACCAACAAAGAGGATGGGGGCTTTCCCATACACAAGTTTGACTTTGTATTTATTTATAACTCTTTATATGATCAGTATTTCCATTGTGAAAAGTGAATTGCTCATTGTTTCTTTAGTCAAGTATAGGGTGACACAAACATGTATTTTTAATATGTGTCATAATACTATGCAGTATAAACTTTGGAAGTTATTTTTACAAGTTTTTTATCTGAAATTAAGTCTCCCAGGTAAAGCTCTCAGCCTTTCCAACATGAAAAAAGATTAGAGAGACTACAGTCCTTTCCTGCTCATACTCACAGGTCTCCTGGAAATATGTGTATTTAAATGTGCTTCTTGTGGTTGCTATCCAAGGCTCTCAGTATCTGTTCCCCTCCTACTGAGCAATAGTAAAAGCCAAGTTAAATATAAAAAATGCACAGTACATACTGTACACCCATAATTATAGATTAAATATTGATCTCCATGGCATTTTATCCATATCACTGGCAATCTTTCTCTTTCCTCAGAAATGTCCTATTGTCATTTCCCTCTACAAAACACTACCCAACTGAAAATACTTTCATTGCTTTTAACCAGAACAAAAACATAGTGGATGACAATAAAATAGTTAAAATATCTAGTTCTGTATATCTGTCAACATTTTTTCTGAAACTGATCCTTGAATTCCTAGTCACTTTATTTGTTTGGCCAGGGAGCAGCAAGCAGCAGCAGCTAAAGGAAAACTGATACACCAGAACATGTATGCCTGGCTATTGACAGTGAATGAAAATTAAATAGCATATTACACTTGCCACAACATACCTATTATATAGAATTCAAGGCAGGAAACTGTCTTCAAAACAGATATACAGTGGGCATAAACTTCTTGATATTAGGGTAGTTGATCACGGTGTCATTACAGTTGTAGGAATCATATGATTCATTGAGGATTTCTGCTTCCTACTCATAAGATATAAACCTACATAATGATTGTTCTTTAATAGTATTTAAAGATATTTTTAAAACAAACTGTGTGGGAGTTTTACATAACAATGGCTTCAGTTTACCAGGAAATACTTTTTGGGGAAGTGTATGACTATTAAATATTAATATTAAAAATGGTTCATCATAAGAAACTTCACAGAATTACAGAATCACAGAAACTTGAATGTAGTAAGTAATTTGTGAGAAAAGATGTGATAAAAAATATGCTTATTTTATACATCTGTCCTTTTTATTTTTTTTTTAATTCTTTTTTTTGGCATAACAGCTGGAAAGAACAAATCTGGTTTTACATTTATTTTTTTTCCATGGGCTAGGCTTCTGCCTGGATGACTGAAACACTTTTTCCCATGAGAAATACACAGGTTCATTTCGCATCTGGGTGTCTTTGACCTCCTGTTTACTTTCTCTCTGCACCTCACCACAGCCAGGATCAGAGCATATTGATAGACATTGGTTACCATTGGCATAATTTCTTGTACACCTAAGAGATTATACCAAACACAACACTGCTCTGTGTGAAATACAGATTACCCCAAAGATATGTGTTCACCTCTTTCTCAGTCCTTCATCCATGTTTGGGGCGGGGGGAGGGGGAAGGAAAAGGGAGGAAGGGGAGGGCAGGGGTGTTCCCTTAACCACGCTGACTGATTTGCAGGATGAAGACAGAAGTAGTTCAGACTGGTTTCTCAGGTCAATTAAGAACTGGGCTTGATGATTTCACAAGGGAAAGCTCAGATTCCTGTCAATGCCCTGTGGGGAGGACAGTGGGACAGGTTAACACAGAGGTAGTATGGGATGAGCAGAGAATTCCTTTGGGCAGTAGAGACTCACTGTGCACCAGGGGAACTTGTCCTTGTCCATATAGTAAACACAATTTCCTCCCTGCAGTCAATTAAGTTGTTAAACGCATGACACTTGCCAATGAGATATTACGCACTTCTGTCAGAAGGGTGATGGCTAAGAGCCCAAATTGTGGGAAAGTTGTTTTTTAATGAAATGGAGGCTGAAGCTCTGGACTGGGACTTCAACTTGATTATGCCCAGTCCATGGATCTTTCACACATTACTGGTGCTATTGCATGGCATTTGTATAACTTTATGCAGTTCCCTGTGTGTGTAATAATTCCTTTCCTTTTTTTCCTATTTTCTACTTTCCAGCCTGGCTAGACAGCAAACTCGTGACAAAAAAAGCCATGCATTTCTCAGTGCATTGTCAATAAGGCGAAGTTAAACCTAAAAATAATAACTTTTAATAAAAAATAATTATAATTAATAATAATAATAATAAAACTTAAAATAATAACAACAATATTGGCAATAACTACAATTATTTCTGTAATACCTCAGAATTATCATGAATCTAATATGTCTTTGGGACTTCTGCAAATATTTTACAGGTGGGGACTTTCTAAATCAAAGAGAAATACAGTGATTACCCATGGCCTGAAACGTCAGTCTATGAGAGAGCAGGGCTAAGATCTCCTGATTTCTGGTGTTTACTCTAAATTAATGAACAATCACTGTCAAAATTTATATTTTACTACATTTTTAGTTAATTTATTTGATTTAGCAAAAATCTATAAACAGTTTGCTGTTTCTTGATTTATAACTAGCGTGACAGATAAAATATAAGCCATGAGGTATCACGGGACTCTAGAATTGATATGAAGCCTGGTTAGTATATCAGAAAATTATATATGAAAGATCTGACTTCTGCAGCTGTAGCTTTCATTCAAAGGATATGTTGAGGTGTTTCTCTCCAGAGGCCATTGCCAGAGGCACTTGGGCTGACTCAGCAAGAAAATCCAGTACTTTGAGAGAATCCTCCTGAGAGAAAGAGGTGTTGCAAAGGTGAAACCTTGATTTTTACCAGTCTTTTACCAGTCCTTTTGGAGGCAATTTATGTCTTCGTGTACTAGTAGCACTCGAGCTAAGGTTGTAGTTGCCTCTCATCCCTAGATAACTGAGTTTTCTGCTTCTTTTTGTGCAGCACAATAAGATTTGGCCCTCATAGTATATTCTTTAATTCCTTCTAAGGACAGCAAAAAAAAACACATATAATACCTTATAGAGCAGACTCTAATTTCAAAAGTTATTTTGCAGGTAACATAACATGTCCCGTGGGAATTAAATGTTTATGCTAACTTTGGAAAAATCTTTTTTAGGCTACTGAGAGATGAATATGCTCATGTAAATATATATTTTAGTGGCCATGCAAAAATCTGTTCCCTCTGTGAACTGATTAACAAAATTTTCAGAGAAGTCCTCACTTACCAGCTGTGAACACATGGTGTACACTGCCACTGGAAGAGTCTGGGTGTTTCAGCAAAAAGAAAGCAGAAGGCTAATTGCACTGAAAGAAATCTGCACCTGCAGCATACCTTAGCCACCTCTATAGAAAAACATTGACACAGCACAGCACCTAAAACCTCCCAAAATATTGAGCTTGACTGTTAATTACAAACCAGGTCCCTAATTCCAGGCCACTCTGCTCTAAGAAGCAATAAACATTGACACATAGCAGAAGTCAATGCTGCAAGTCTTTCCACTGAGGATAGCTATATAGGCAGTATAGTCAATTTTCCAGGTTTCATCAGGAGTCATGCCATCTTTTATGTTGTTATTAATACCTGTAGTATTAAAAAATAAATACATACATAATTCCTCTATTTTATTTTAATAATATGAGCATTTCTCATCCAGTTTGCCAACAACAGTTTGAAAAACAGAACACTGGAAGGTTGAGATTTTTTATTATTATAATTTATTTTTAAAAGCTAATATTTAAGATGCTTTTTTAAAATACTGTGATTTCTACACCGGTCTCACATTCCCTTGGGAGCTGATTCTGGACTTCTTAATTTTGAAGGCTGGCAATATTGGACATAACTTGTGAATGAGGTTTACATCCTAACCTGTAGGAGTGAGGGTGGTACTGGAAAAACTTGAAATTACATGTATATTTAGGTACCTCAGGTCTGCATCTGATTCATGTAACTTATGATAAACATAAGTTAATAAAAAAGGATGGAAAGACAAAAAATGCTACGTTTCTTTGCACACACAAAGTAAAAATATTTAGCCTATCAAGATATTCAACTTCCAAATCAGATGAAAATAAAAATAAATAAATAAGTAAATAAATAAAAATAAGCCCACACATAATTTTGGAATCTGCCTCTTGATGAACATACTCAAAGTAGAATAGCATTGCACAGGATTTAGTTCTGGTATCAAACTTTTTCAGACTAGGAGACTCCCAAAGTCTGCTCAACGTAATATCAGCACAGATAATTATTCAGTCAAGTATTTAACAAATTTCTTCTTTGATGAGTTGTGATGTTACATCAGCTTTTTAACCTGATACCAGGTAGCAATGGGAATACTTCTACTTTCTCATTGTAGGGGAGAGAGATGTACAAAATTAATAGTCTTCTAGGCAACTGTGCTGGGGGTTGGGAAATCATTCAGAGTTGAATAATATGTGCAGATTTGAGAAAAATTACATGTTCTCTGGGTTGAAAATGGTGACATGGAAAAAGACAGCTTGGTTAGATGTATACAAACAGGCCCACGAAGACAGATAATTCTATATGTGCAGAGAAGCCAGCAGAATTAGTTTCAGTCCAAAATCAAAATTCTGTATTAATATGCTGTCCAGATCAGAAAATACAAGGAATCTTTTATTTTATCCTTAGAGGAACAAAAAGTAGATTTGCAAAAGAGATGTTCTCACCTCTTTTAAAGTAGAGAACACAAAATCTTTGATTTGTAAAAATCACCCTAATATAGTTGAAACCCATGGTAGTCGAAGCTCTGGTTCACTTTATTTTTAAAGATAATAATTCCTTGTAAGGCTAAAAACTAAATAGGACCAAGTTTTTATCATTTTCCTGTGGTATCTCTAGCACTTTTTTTTTTTTTTTTTTTTTTTTTTTTCTGGATTTCCCATCCTTCTATTTCTAACACGTTTATATGAGGATATTTTTAGGACATTATATTTTCCTACTTCAGTAGCAGCACAATGCTCTGAATAGCTTAACGATTCAGTGGAACTTCACAATATCTTAACCTGAGACAGCAGACTCCTATTTATAAACTGAGTATAAACTGCAGCCTTGTCAGAGTGATTTCATTATCCTGATTGCATCAATTTTGACCCTTTATGAGACTGTGCGTTATTTGGGACATCAGGAGTCTAACAACTGAAAACAAGCAGAAGACAGCTGCTTTCTGCTCACAGAAGTCTCTGGATATATTTAGCAATTTAGGCTTCAAAGTAAGTTGTTTTTCTTGTACTATTGTAAGATGCATCATTTCTCAGTAGGGCCCACATGTTTGCCTTAATCTGATAGGGTTCTTCTTGTTGTTCATAACCTACTTCCTTTCTGAGAGAGGTAAGGAAACATTAGCAGCAGCCGTCAGTAGCAAATGAAGTGGGAGGAAGCAAAGAATAAAAAATAGGCTGGGATTTATAAAAAGAATGTAAAAATCTGTGATTACATAATGAGGTACAGAAGATGCCGACTACCAGAGAAAGCTATGTCATCACTGTTAATTTAGCGAGCTCCATACTTCTCACTTCTTTGACATAAAGGCAACTTCTGGAGTAGCTTGAAACCCATAATCTTTATGCTACAGGTTGAGAAATGATCCCAATACTCAGTCAAAACTGAAGAATTTGAGCCTGTTATCTGAGGGAAAGTCATCGACCTCAAGTTAACTTTCATTTAGTTTCAGTGGATTAGAAAATGAAATGAGAAACCATGCAGAGTTGGAGGTGGATTTGGAGCATGCCCTGGAGTTTTTGAATGAAGAAGAAAGTAAACCAATACAAAATGGATTAACCAAGAAAATTACTTGTGAATTAATGCTAAATGATGACCAAATTCATACAGCAAACTGATCCAAAAACCTAATAGTTCTTTGTAGAGGAAACTGTATTTCTGTAAAAATACAGATTTTACCATTTCCAGATAAAAGAACAGGAAGTAGAAAGCAAATCTGTACCTTTAAATGATTTCTGTTCTGCTCTATAAGGACAGACTGGCAGCTGTGACCACTTTCTCCCCATCCTCCTGTTTTGCAGAGACGTGAAGCCAGTAGGGCTGCTGCACTGGGAGCCCTCCTGGCCACAGGTGAGGAGCCTTGCCATCTGCAATACACAGTAGGCCAATCAAGCTGGCCCTGTGTGAGGTAAGATGGATAGCCTCCCCGTGTGCCCTGAGCTCCCTCTGAAATTTCAGCAGATCAATGTCACTGTGGCTCTTAATTACCTCTCTGCTTCATCATTATTTCATGGACTTTAATATGCCCTGCAGGACACAGCATCACAGAGTACAGATAAACATCCACCAAGCCCCGGTGCCTCTTGAGATGCTCCAGTCACCCTCTAAAGGGAAATGTCATGGTGTTGGGCTCATTTCCCTGGGTAAGCTGACCTCAGGGTTTCCAGGATAATTTCAGCCTGAGCTGAGATACAAGGGCAGTCACCCCACCACTGTGTTCTGGGCTAAGAGCTCTTATCCTTCATACTAGAACTTGTTGCTATTGCCACATGCAGTTACAGAGATCAGAGTAGCCAGTAGGGCTTTTGCACTTTACATGTGTTTTCTGAAGAGGAAACAAATCTATCCTTGCAGACCCTGTGTGGTAATCCATAAATGTTTGAGCAGATTGGAGGATAGGGCCTACCTGTAGAAGACAGTGAAAGCATCCCACAAGAGGCTCAAACAGCCCCATGCTCCTCCGGGTTTAAAAGTACTCAGTGGCTTGCAGAAAGAAACACATCCTGAAAGCTATGTGCAGCATGTTCTGTTGGAGGGGGTTGGACTAGCTATTGTCAGTGGCACAGGATGAGTGCAGAAAAGGTTTAACAAAAGACTACACCTCTGGCCTTCCCAACACCACCTGGTTACCTATTGCATTCAGTAAGTTTGGAGCAATTTTAGTTTTTTGTTGGCTTTAATTTGTAAACCAACATGACTTGTCAGGAAGACAGTACTTGTCTGGATGTTGTGAGTGAAACTGAGGGGGAAAAATGATATGATTAAAATCATACAATTTGAACTGAAATTCTTTCAGAAGCCCAAACCCATAGTTTTTGATCAATAAAAAATGTCAGTATCACTTTTGATTGATGCTGGGGAAAAAGGTCATATGCAGCTTCCGTTGGAAGGTGCTGTTAGATGACTGCCACCTTGCTTACAAAGTAGTTTTCAGTAGCTTTCTGAGGTGCAGTACTGAGCCTTGTTTAGCAGCTCTGCAAATTCTTCACAAGGGGAAAGATCTTCCTTCTTGGATGTTGTTCCCAGCCTAGAAGCAATACGGGGGTAGAGGAGCAAAAGGAGACACAAAGGAAAAGACATACACCGGGTTTACACTCTGCAGGAGCAAGCAGACCTGGGAGTAAGCTGTCTGTAGCTCTCTGCACCTATCATTAATGGTACTTCTTCCATGGCAGTTAAGAGTTGAAGTGACAGAGAAGGTGCTTCAACATGTGAATAAGACTGTACGAATGTGGGCAGTGACATTATTGGGAGCATTCCCACATGGCTCTCCCAAGTACAAGTTGCTGTGCCTGGACTACAGCTCCTGCTCCTGGGCACGTGACAACAGCACCTGAGAGGACACAGGCAGAGGATATGCTGTCCTCCCAGGTTCTACAGATCGGGAGTAAAAGTGCGTAGATCCTGCAAAGGGCATCTATGCTCATATAAGAAGCCCACAATAGAAAATAGCTATCTCATATGTGGATCAGTGAGATTTTTTTCTTTTGCTACTGCCCTTCTGTCTACCCTGCTGTATTCAGGGACAAGCATTACGCTAATTGGTATGAGAGTACGGAGAAGAGGGGTAAAAACAAACAAACAAAAAAAAAACAACACAGAGGGCAGTTTTTTTGGGGGAGGAAGTGTCAATGAGTTGTGGGCAGTGCAATTCGTTGACTCATTAAAGTCCTGTGTTTCTGGAGTCAGTTCTCAGAGTGAAGATAACACTTGCGGTGGGTTTGTTCCCTTGGGACTCCATGCAAAGCTTTGATAACCCACTGCCTGATTGAAAGTGATGCAGCTATGTTTAGACAGACAACCCCAAGAACCAGATGAAAAAGTTAACTGCCCAAAGCCTTATCCCAGATACACATTAACCAGATTCCTCTGTGTGGACCAGAAGATATGCATATTAAATATGCATATTCATACTCAACCTTCAGGATGTTTTGATTGGATGTGAAGGTTCCTCATCCATGGGAAAATATTGTTGTGTTTTTCCTGGGTAATTAAAATCAAGCAGTGGCCAGTTTAATGAGGTCTGAGATTAATGAGGCCTGGAGATCCCTTTGCTTTCAGCTATTTTCATTTGTAGTCTTGTTTAAATAATAAAAAAAATTGTGTAGCTATTTGTTTAAGAAAATAACAACTCTGAGGTTCCCCAAATGTTTTATGTTTTCTGAAAATTTGGCCCCTTATAATTGTCTTCGACAATTATGAACAGCTTTTTAAAAATATATTGGCAAGAGGCCATTTGACAGCTTTGATCTAGATCCTGATATGTAATTTGAACACACCCAAAGGTATAAAGCAGTTGCCTACTTCAAACAGGCAGTGCAAATGAAGCTACAGTCACTGACAGCATTTTTAACTCTGAACTATGCACCCTGGGAGAGGAGGAGTCAGTAGGTAAAGGGCTACCAGCAAACTCATTTCTGGAGGAAAAAATGGAAACTTCAACTTGAAAGACCACCACCACAACAACAAAAACATAACTCTGCAAATAATCTGAATTTACAGTCAAGTGTAAGAGTGCAACAGGCTTCCAGTTCTCTGAGGGTTGTATGCAGACAAAGTTATTGAGAGTACTTTTGTGTAAAAAATAAATAAATAAATACAAATGTTTCCCTTTCTGTCTGTACCTCTCTTTTTGATTGATATCTGGAAACGTTTTCTCTTCAAACAAATATGCTATGCAGAATTCACCTGATGTAGCAGGTTAATGCACTCTTTCTCTGTACCTCCAGACAGTACCCTGTCCTGGAGGCACATGAAGGAGTATCAGTCACAGTCAGGATCTGGCAAACACAAGGTCTGCCAGAGAAGGCCCCAGCTGCATTTACACCAGTGTTTTGAGAGCACTGTGACTTGCATTGCAGAGCGGGATCAGGGAGCACAAATTGGGCTTCTTTCAGATAAAATTAAGGCAGAAGTTGTGCTCAGAATGCACACCTATGCTCCACCTGATAGTTTGAAGTAGTACCCCCTAAAAGACCTGAAGTGAGAGCATGTGTTCCTCAACACCAATTATTTCACTCTACATATTTACTCCTATGGGCCAACTACTTGCAAATATGATCTAAGCCAGAGGGGCATATTGAGTGGTGTCATAAAAGGGTACCTGAAGGAACCATATTTCTACAAGCACATTAGTGTTTATCATTTGCACTGAAGCACAATGTGACAACCATAAGTTCCCCATTGTATGAGGTGTTATGCTAACATGGAATAAGAAGATAGTCCCTTTCCCTAAAGAATTAAAACCTGGAAATAGTTTGGGGTGGAGCTTTGCCTCCTGCTCCAACCCACCATGTTCCCAGGTGCTGCACTGGCATAACAAAGCTGTAAATTCAGTCATGTAACTTAGCTCTGCGAAGGAGGCATGAATGGGGAGAGGATTTTAAGTTTACACAAAGTTTGCTTTTCCTCTTGTCTTCCCTGGGTTGAAATGGGTGGAAAGTAGCCAGCATCCAGTGGAAAGCAAAGGATGGGGAAATACAGTACTGAAACAATATCCTGCTGATTTATGACCTTCTTGGGACACCATGAAGAATAAGTGAGTGACAGATTATCTGCTGACCTGCTGGATAGCTCATTTGCTCTTGTTCAAGCAGCAGTTTTCCAGTAGAACTGCAGGTCCTAGCATTTCTCTGTTGAACTGAGTTACCTCACTGCTAAATAAATATGTCAGTCAGCAATGTCACAAGTTAGCATTTCTGGTGGGAGGTATTTGTCTCACTCCAAAGGGGATCCTGAGAGGATGCAGCATGGGCATGTAAGAGATGGAGACCCTAGGGCAAA
Source organism: Anas platyrhynchos (assembly GCF_047663525.1). Classification (NCBI taxonomy): domain Eukaryota; kingdom Metazoa; phylum Chordata; class Aves; order Anseriformes; family Anatidae; genus Anas; species Anas platyrhynchos. The sequence continues at coordinate 13,909,510 of NC_092591.1, forward strand.
ACAAAGCAAGTCAAACCGATGGTAGGGACACACTGCAGAGTTCCCTGGAGGCATGGAGCAGATGCCCTTATTCAGATTGAGATGTGATTTCTGACTTTATGTAGTACTTTTTAAATACTTTTTCCTCAAAGTTTGGAGCGGTTTGTGGTTTCTACACTGAAGATAGTCCTTCTGTTCTTAGGTGTTCTCAGATTTAGAAGCTGCATTTTTTTTTAATTCAGAAAGAAATCATAAAGAATCTTATATTTTCTCTCTTCAAAGACATATTTGGCCCAGTCCTTCATTTACACATGCCTAATATTTATTTTGTAAGATAAACCATTTTGCTTTATCCATCTGATTTTATATACCTGAACTGAGATGATGATGACGCAGGAGTGTCCAGCCGGACTGTGGAGAAGAACAGGCTGGCATGCTCTATGTTGGTGTAACAAGCATTTGCACTGATTATGTTTAATTTTTATGTTGTCTCCATTTGTATAATTGAGACT